>NC_089769.1:24494583-24497083 GCF_040412425.1 Macrobrachium rosenbergii
AGAACAGTTCCAAAATAGAGTAATGAGGTTTATCCTAGGATGCCCTCCTTCCACTCGGATAGTCAACATGCAGACCGAACTCATGTTACCTCCATTAATAGAGAGGATTTAAGCCAATGTAACTTTGTTTTCTGTTAAATGTCTACACTCTCCACAATTTACTCCAAACTTCTCTGCTGCACTCAGAGCATCACTTGACGAAGATGCACCAAGACCTCAACTCCAGCCAGGGGCCATAACCTAGTTAGGGCAGTATGTGAAAATCTTCGACACCTTGATATCGGGCGCCTGAGCAAGCAGTCATCCAAGATTTGCCACCATGGCGGGTTCCTATTCCTGCTGTCACTTTCACACCAACCTCTAAAGATGCCCATACCAGTCTACAGAAGCAGCTGGTTTTGGAAACAATAGCCAAAGTGTCAATTTCAGTTCCTGCAGGACACCACATCTACGTGGACGGCTCAGTACAGGCAGATGGAAGTGCAGCATGTGCTATGTTCTCCCCCACTTTAGAATCTCCTGAGGGTGGGTGGCATGGTCGCAGGTTGCCAAACTCATCCAGTTCCACTTATTGCGAACTTCAAGGTATATGGGATGCAGTAACCCTACTTGTTAGAAGAAATGTGAATGGATTGGTGATCTGTGACTCCAAATCTGCACTCCAGGCACTGACATCTTCTAGGCCCAGCTGTGGCCATGTTGTGCAAGACATATTGTGTCAACTCGCTGCTGCTTACAATGCCTCGCTTGTCTTGTCCTTTATGTGGATGCCTTCCCATATTGGGCTTGCTGGGAATGACATGGTGGACAGTCTTGCTAAAGCTGCCTGCACACTTGAACTTGATGACAGAAATGTTGAGCCCTCACTTCGCTGCCTTAAACATAGAATATATTCAGCAGCTTTTGCCTGTACAGTACAGCGTAGGGATGCAGAGAGGGGCACTAGTGTTTCCATACAACATCATGATAACTTTCTGCAGAGCAGTCACAAGTACCAGCGACGTGGACTCATGGTGCGTAGGCATAATGTCGTAAGTGCCAGGATAAGGTTGGGATATCGTCCTGTGTGACAGGTTGGACAGACATTAGATATACCACACTACACCTCATGTAAACTGTGTAACCTTGCTAATGCCAATAACCTTGAACACTACTGCCTTCATTGCCCCACTGTCAGGAATCTGTTACCTCAAGGACAAAATTTACTTCAAACCTGCCAATATTTACTCAAAGATGACCACCTAGACTTAATTTTGACTCGTCATCCACACTTTGGTGGTTGCTAAACTGTCTGTTGCAGTTGTTGTGATAATGGAATACGATCTCATATATGTTATTTTTTGTAACTGATATACTGATAATTCAATGCTGTAATTTTTTTCTGTTGATTTCTGATGTACTGTAAGTAACTGCTAATATGTAACTTTGTTTGACGTCTTTGGGCGTAATAAATTTATTAAATAATCTCTCTCTCTCTCTCCCTTTCCTGTTAAGATAGTTGCTTCAATTGCAATGCACAACATTTTTGACATTTTATATTTCACCCCTTCTCACCCCGCCATTCCTATTGGGGCTGAAGTCGGACTTAAAGGGCATTATGAGTATCACTATCCATCTCAGTGACCTCGAAAACTATGGATTACACACTAAGGTCTGTTATTTTTGGTTATCTTTACATGTCACCCCCCTCCCATCCCCGCCGCCTTTAGTGCCAGTGATGTCTTATCCCACACAGTATTCTTTTCCAGATAGTAAGTCATATGTATACCGAAATGAGGTATTATAAACCCGTAGAGTTTATTTAGTTACTAAGTCTACGGGCAGAACAAGCCCTGTTTCAAGGAAGGCCTTCCCACCTCCACCCTTTGGTGGTGTTAGGGATGCCTTATTCCCACAGCATTCTTTTCCAGATGGTAAGTCATATGTATATTAAGTTTGGTTGAAATTGCCCACTCTGTTTCAGAGTTATGCTGGAACACACACACACATACATATATCCATTATATATATATACATACACACACACACACACACACACACACACATATATATATATATATATATATATATATATATATATATATATATATATATATATATATATATATATATATATATATATATATATATATATGTATCTCAAATCTTTCTTGAATTAGAGGCCTCCTCTCCACAGAACAAACGGAAAGTTATGAAGTTTTCTGCTATGGCCTATCTCCAAGTATATTATTTTAAGTTTCTATTAAGCTATTTTTCATTTTACATTTCTTGTATTTTCAGACTGAGTGACGGAGTTAGATATAGCCATGGCTAACGACTCAGAGGAAATCAGATGGACTGACTGAATCTGGGCTATAACCTTCAGAGAGGCCAGGGATGCTGGTGCATTCTTCATTTCATGTTCCTGGATAGCTAAATACATTAAAAGAGATGAATCCTTTGTTAAAAGAAACTGGAACAAAAATCCATATGACTGTCATCGCGAAAAGAGTGAGAATCT
>NC_089769.1:24502083-24554583 GCF_040412425.1 Macrobrachium rosenbergii
GACTGTGGTGATCCTCAGACTCGCGTACATACACACGCGCGCGCGCACACACACACACACACACACACACACACACACACACACACACACACACACACACACATGGCCAATAGGTTTTTCATTGGTCACAGCTTCAAAATGGGAGGGAGAAACCTAATTCAGGGGCATTCAATGACAAGCGCTTTATTATCATGTGAAGTATAGGTTTTGGTAAATTTTCGGTGGAAACACTAGCATTGAATAGAAGGAGCAGCTGCAAATTAACAGTCTGGAGATTTGTGAAAGGTAGCAGATGACCATTTTTCTTGGCTGATTGATTTTCCGTAATAGCGTGCACGTAAGTAAATTGTGACGGAGTGTTATGCTAATTTTACTAAACTATCCGAGATCATTGTTCATCTATTAGCAACCTCATTTCATGTATGTCGAGGGAAATATATATATAATACGAATTTTATTTTTAGCAAATTATTCCGTTTTTTGCTAGTGAACAGTAAAGGACCGAAGACAAACACAATCTTGTAGGAGCTTTGCATTAATTTGTCGAAGTATACGCGCTTGATTTCCAACAATTTTGTCCCCTATTTCGTCCGTATACGACACAAGCTCGGTTAATTTTGAATCAGCGTTTATATTGTAATTTTTCAATGACGTTGGGATCCGTGAGATAAACGTATATTCTGAAATTTACAAGTGATTTTCATAAAGTATTTAAACATAAGTTTAAAGTGTTTCCGGAAGAACTAGCTTTTCGCATGTATGTAAATCGGCTCATTTTGCCGAAAATCTGAGAAGCATGAATACTGAAGTGCATATACTAATTATCTGAAAAAACATGAAATTCATAGGGCAGACAAAGGAAGAACTTTTGTTAATCAAATATAAAAGCTGATTTTTTAAAGCTAGCTCTTTCATATGAGATAATGGGAACATTTTGATAGATTTAACCATTTCTCGGAGGAGATGGGTTCCAAGGAGCGATTGAAGATACAAGTGTTTTTTTTTCTCTTTTTACATAGAAAACGGAAAAAGACCATAATGAGAGAGAATGTGTTGTCTTACCAATGGAATTAGAAGCTTGATAATTTTCATGAGTATTTCTTAAGGTAAGATCCTTGATGTTCGAAGCCATTTCGTTGAGTGTGATACTATACTTAAGCCAGTTATTCACTGTATAATTGCAGGCGAATATCCATGAATGCAGTAGTAGATTGTAGTGGTTTGTTCTCGAATTTAGTAAAGCGAGAAACAATATTTGTACCCGTTTTAAAATGTTTAACTAATAAATTCCAACCTAAAGGAAAAAAAATCAGTGCAACTTTATATTGCAAGTAAAAACTAATTCATGAGCATGCAAAGAAACAAATATTTATATAAGAAGTTAACGTAAACTAAATGTTGAAGCTAAACTTTTTTTTTTATTTCCCAACAGGAAATTTTAAAAGGTAAATGACCAGGGACAATTCAAACCAAATTTTTGTCAGTGGTTTCAGCCATGCATATTTACTAGTTTGTATTCGTTGACGAGTATTTAGTCTGTTTGTGTATCAGTAAATCTGCTGTGGCGGAAACTTTACTTTCCCAAAACAACGTTTCTGTCGTATTTTTCATACAGGTTGAATCTTCGTTTTCTAATACGAAAGTTTATGAGTGCTAATATTTTATCTTTTTCGTAACATATTATTATTCAAAACGAACAAATATTTATATTGAACATACCAAACAGGCCACTAATTTTCTCAGGGAATTTCTCAGTATTAAAACATCAGAAAGGGAAAAGATGAATAATAGTAAATAATAAATACGCAAATTAATTAATGAATAAAAAGTTAAGATGAAAAAGCATATAGCAAAAAATATATGTATACATAAAAAATGAAAAATATCCGAAAGTGACTATTCATATTAAAATGGATAACATTCTCTTCTTCACTAACAATGAAGCTCATTTCACCAACAGTAACATGAATTTTAGGAAGCACTTGTACCTAATACCCTATCCAGATAGACTTTATTCATTAATATTTAATAAAATATCTATACCCATTTCAGTCGCAGAGGCAAATTCTGAACGTGTGAAAATGTATTCTTATAGAAAATCTATTTATCCCATAATGTCTATCACCGTAGGAATGCTGAGATACATTCTTTTGCTACTAATACATTAATATTCATTCTTAAATGAAATTCTGACATGCCAGACACCCATTGTACTCATTTTGGAATTTATCTCATCTAAGCAGATGTGCAATAAAACATGCGCGTATCACACTGAATCAAAAATCATCAAACCTGAAACGTTGTGGATCCATAATGAATCCTATTTCTCTCACAGTTGAAAAATACTCGCCAAAGATTATTTGTTTCGTATTAAAAGCCATTGTGTCCCTAATGAAATTCATCACGCCAGAAACAAATGTTTATTTCATGAGCAGCGAAGCAAAAGTGGCAAACATTTTTCGGTAGCATCCAAATAAAACGAATTTCAGAAGCAAATTTTTCCGCCAGAGAAAGGATAAACCCAACTATTGGGAATTTCCAAACAGTATCTTCGAAAAAAACATGATTTTCTTGATATATTTATGCTTAATGCTGCTTTTCATTTTCAGTATCATCTATCCCAGTTTTGTACAACTTTTTAAATAGCGTAACGGGCATCCTTACCTACTCTGGTTACGATCAACAAATAAGTGTCCCAGTTATCTAGTTTTTGAAAACTTTCACCAATAAATAAGTGTCCCAGTTATCTGGTATTTGAAAACTTTCACCAACCCTTCTCCCAGAACACGTAAATGAAAATTTTCTTCGTTGTCTTTATGTATGTATATATATATATATATATATATATATATATATATATATATATATATATATATATATATATATATATATATATATATATATATAAGAAGATGATAATGTGCTCTCGATTAATGCATAGGAAATTTCAAATCTCAGCTCTTCAGTCTCTTCGTCTCAATTTGAAATTGTTGGTCTTTATCTATGATAAGCAAAAGCTCTCATAAAAGGGAATTTGCTTGCTCACCCTAGTATCCTGTTGAGACCAGCGCTTTCTACGTTTTTATATGCATTTATGCATATTAAAATAATTTTTGTTCCTTTGAAACAAACGAAGAAAGAAAACTGCCGGGCATGGTCTGCTGAGACAAACTTTCTCTAATATATGCATTGAAACCATTGTGCTTAAAAGGTTAAGACAATTCTTTCGAGAGAATAAACACACACGGTAAAGGTGGCGATACGATTTTTCCAGGAAGCAGTAAAAGTGTCCTCTTCCTTTGACCATAAAAGTTATAATATTAAAGTCGTTTAGCCTCCACCCGATGAGAGCACACCCCACGGGGACGGTCAGAGGGAAGTGAAGTCGACACTTTGTTTTTATTGTTTCGCTAAACGTTGGTTTGCTCTCGCTCCCTCCCTCTGTCCATAAAAGAAAGCGATTCGGACTTTTTTTAAATTTCAGAATTTTTTTTCTCTCGGAAAACGTTCTTTGAGATTGCTGCATTTATTGAAGAGGAACACCAGGCTCTTGTTAACAGACATGCAGAGAGAAAATGTCATTTTCTGTTTTGCTTTTCTTGTTTAGAACTGGTGGTAAATATTGGTAAGCGATCTAATTAAGTCTACTACCTTCTGCCTTGCTTCTGATCAGCTGATGTGTTGTACTAATAGAAATTAAATACAATGTCTCTATATATTTTCAGCAGATCTGTTATACTGGCGAATATCCAGAAATGTCATACTTTCATCTATGTTTCGTTTCCATGAAATGAGTGACTTCAGAGTAATTGAAGGAATAAAAAACATTGATAATGTAGGAGCACAATCAGTCTCCGATCCGTCAATCAGTGATAAAATAAATATAGAATATTGTTGGTGAGATTAAGTAGGTCAACCCCCTTCTAACCACTTTCGACATATAATGAAATCTACGACGTGACTAAGCGAGGAAAACACGATCACAAAGAGCAAGAATATGGACTCATCCTCCGAACCCCAAGGAATGAAATTTCCAGCGTTATGTGAAGAGGAAGGCACGAGGAGCCATTTAAGAAAGTATGGAGCACAAAGAATATCAAAATACCTTTTCCTACATTTTAAGAACTAGCAAGAAACGAAATACGAAGATAACATGGTGGTCTTTTCTGCCCCGATTCCGGTATTTCGAAGAGTGGTAAATTTTTCTCTCTGCACGACACAAGCAGCGATTTCAAATTCTGATTAAATCCAGCGCAAAATATAATGTTTCACATGTAACACTAACCAATACGTATTAAAAATAAGTATTTGTTTATTTTTGTTGATAAGTTCAAAAATGTTTCCTAAAAGATTCTGTTGGCAGGTGACGGCAAACATCAAGTATATATGATAATCATCTCTCGGATTTGCTTTTGTGCTTCTGTAATAAAATTTCAAACATTCTCAAAGTTGAGATGTAATATCCTTTCAAATAGCACGTATCTATATACGCATGCACAGTATATCTGTATGATTAAAAACAGTTAAAAATATATATATTTAACTTGCTTTCTCTCTCTCTCTCTCTCTCTGCGGAATGGAATATATCTGAATATCAGAGTGATTTTATTTGACAAGTTCGAGTTAGCGCTGGCAGAGGGTGTTTTTTGCACGGCGATAAAAATTCAACAAAAATTCGGTGAATACCTATTTACATAGCTACAAGGTTTCAACATGATTTTAGTCTTTGTTACTGGATTAAATCTATGCAGTATGAAATTTCCACAAAGATAAACAATATTTATTTTTAGCTATGCGCTCTTTCTTTTATTATTCTGGCTACCAAAGCAGCCTTTGTCCGCACATCAGTATTATTATTAACGAAATCAGATATTAGTGAACGATCTCCGCTGTTTCTTTCAGGAATAACTAAGATTTATTCATGCATGATTTTCACGGCGCTGAAATTAAATGATTTATAACCGAATCCTGATTATGGATAAGAAAACTATTAAATAATACCTTTTGGGAATCAAATTTTACCTCTATATTTTCTGACGATAATGTGCATGAATAAAAATTCTGAAAATTTACAAAGATAAAAATATACTTCCCGTGTTTTGTCACAGGAATAAATGAAGCCCAGCAAACACTTGAGATCAAGGAGATTTTGATATTAGCTTTCGGAAGGGAACTTTCCCTCCCCTCTTTCAGATACAAAGGGTCTAGTGATAAATATCAAAATAAAGAATGTTTACTCAAAAACATGCAAAGATGTGAAGTATGGCCCCACATCTGATACATGAAGTTTAAACCATATTATTCCTGACGACGTTATTCTCGAACGGTTGATATTCTAAAAATGTTGAACAAACCTACGGTCACGATTACATAATTACATAAAATATTTGTTAACAAAACATGATATTGAATAAAAAAAAAAAAGAAGAAGAATATTATGGAATGATGTCTGTTTTTCTTAATAGTCTTCTTATAAATTTTGTAATACTGAAATTCACTGAAAATGTAATCAGATACTATGAACAAAAATTAAGAACCCCCTTATTAACATTTTTTCTTGTTAAACCATATTAGAATGCGAACTGACTTTACAGTAATAACCTGCAGACGAATATGATTGAAACTGCAATTGTCAGCTGCTGATTGTTTACTTCCAACTGCTTCTTGTTTTTTTTATAGAAATTAATTTCTATTTGCATTTTGTTCTCTGGACTATTTCTATCGAAAAGAGAGAAAGGAATGTCTCCTTCTGAAAGCTAAGAAAAGTATCTCAAATATCCTATGTTTTCTGGCTATGTCCACTGAACAATCTTAGGGAAGAATTGTATGTGGCAGCTGGGCTCCTCTGCGCACCAGAGGAGCCGGAAGACCCTGACTAACTTGGATGAAACAATTGGAGGGGAAGCTGGAGGTGAGTGGAGATTTGTAGAAGAGAAAGCCCCCGAAAGGCGAGTGGTGGAATTTCAGACTCATTGCGTCACGTGGGATTGGAGGCGAGGATGATTCATAAGCTTCCAGATAATGAAACCGGGAAAGATCGCACCGTAGAATAATTTGATAAAATCTGATATTCAAATTTTTTTCCGTCAGCAAAGGATTATAAAATTCTTGTGTTTTATCACCATACTAATATTTTACGACTCTTAATCAAAATTTTCTAGTAGATATGTGCTCTCTGGCGTAGTGGAGGTATGTTCTCTGCCAAATATACTTGGCAAGTATCACGATTACTATAATGCATTCAATTAAAACCTTTTAAAGTTGTGCTGGAAATAATTTGACTTTGCCGTATGTAACCTTTCTTTACGGGAGAACCTACATTGGACGTTAGCTTTCCTAGTACAATTAACGGTTACAGAATCTCATGTTAATGCAATTTAATCTTACTGAGCATACTTTTTTTTTCCCAATTTTTGTTTTTTCTTAGGTTCATCAGCAGCTCAAACTCTCTGGACATATGACGCACTCTCAGCAAGTTCAGGCACAAATACCGTCAAACCAATAAACCAGAGACACACCCATTGACACGGAAAAGGTGAAGGTGGGCTGTGAGAGTTCTCAGCTTTTAATATGACCCTGGATGTCTGCCTCCACATGGCTTCTTTGACGTTAAAGAGCAAAAAACTGGATCGATGACTAAGCGATACTTAGTGAAGTCGAGATTTTGATGGGAGACGAGCTCTGGAGCTCTTCCAGAACGGAAATACGTCTCAAGATTCCTTCAAGAAAAAAGCTTTGAAAGGAATGTCAGACACAAAATACTCCAAGGCGTCGGCTAATGGTCACATTACATAATTCTTTTTTATGGTTATATTGTGTCCAAAACTGTATTTCATATCGATTGGAATCTGCCGCTTTTGGAGTAACATTAGTTGAAGTGTTAAAAGTTTGGAAGTTTGGGCAAAAATATAACTTTGATGGATTTTTTTTTACGTACAGAAAATCAAAGATTAATTCTTTTCAATTTTTGTTAGATGACTCTTCCGTTGTTAATGACGACTACAAGTCCCGTTTGTGAACAAAGTTGACATAATATCCTCATGATTGAAAATATCGCTTCAGTGGTCATTTTTTTAGTAAATAAAAATTTAAATGGTAAGGATCTTTGTAAAGGCATGGTTATGGCCCCACCTTGAGAGTTTATCTTTAAGCTGAAGCAGGAGCTTATTCAACATGTGGTTCACAAAGCTTGAAGAGAAATTTGCTCTCGAATAGACGAGCCTTGTTTTATCAAAATCAGACACCACCTTACTAGAGCATAATATCAAATTATGATCCTATACTTCACCTACCCTCTTCATGTACTAATTAAGAGGAGAATTTCAGGGATACCATCTCTTTATTTGTATCTATAATGAAGTGTTATATCTCAGTAACGATTAGTGTCAAAATTAGATAAATATCACTTTAGGATACAACTAAAACTGATTTTTTAAATTCCTTTGCGCACTTATGAGGAAATATTGATTATTAATAGTTTTCAACAGTTCATAAAAATTACAAATTTTAACATACTGCGGATTATATTACACATTGACATATAAAACTATCAGTTTAATCCACCTTTTTTAGCTCCGTAATATAGCGGAATTAAATTAAAAATTCTGCCATACTACCAAACACCTTTCTTTTTTAAAAGCTGGTTCAGGAGTACTACAGAAACTCATTGGGTAACAACATACATTAATTAATTATGGGAGCAACGAATGAAAAACAGCGTTCCTCATAACTTCAGTTTAGTGTAGGTAAGGCTAGTTACATAGATGTTCATTGAGCTAATGGAATTTCATATATATATATATATATATATATATATATATATATATATATATATATATATATATATATATATATATATGTATATGTATATATATATATATATATATATGAGTGTTCCGTCATGGCTGGATTCGAACCGATGCCTGTGTGTGTGTGTGTGTGTGTGTGTGTGGAGCAAGAGAGAGCGATTGAGAGAGCACTCAAACATGTATTGTGACATAATCTGAATAGTAGTTACAAATCGTTACTTGGAACAGTGCTAGTTTCTACAAACGACATTATCTTTTCAAGTCCATCATCTTTAAAACTATTATAGTAATACGTGTGGATATACTTGTTGATAAAACGGAAGCTGCAGACATCCATACAGCTAGGTTGACCTTTTTCAGAAGCTAATGGATGACTTCTTTGAAAGAACGCACCTTTCAATTGATCCAGTCTTTTTCATATCACTGTTCTGCTTCATTATTACCACGCCAATAGGAGTGACAGTTTGAAACAAATGGGACTTTTCTTAATCCATGAGCTTTCAAAGTCGCAGATTTTGCTAACAGTTTACACTACAGTGTTCTGGCATTATTGCAACATTTGCAGTAGTTGGAAGTAGTTAGGAGCAACTCTGCCAACATTCAATAGTTCACCACATGTTTCTGAGAATTATGCCCGCAACTTCAACGGGAACGCTAAAGTCTCTTCATTTCCTGTTATTGCTTGGCAGTTCCCTGTGCTCTTATGCTTTTCATTAAAAACTTTTTAAAGATTTAGTGAGTCTTGGATTATTCGGACTGAAAGGCGTAAAAAATTGCAATGTTGCATCAAACACTTTCAAAAATCATTTAGTATAGACCTCACCATAAACATTTTGTACGTATATGGCCACATATATTTACATGTACACCGACACACAATGCATTTTATATATATATATATATATATATATATATATATATATATATATATATATATATATATATATATATATAATATATACATATATTTACGAAATTTTTATCACACCGTGATTTATATACAACCAGGAAGCCACAAATGTCATTAAATTTCCAATTCACGCTACTTCGGGAATATTCCCGACGAGAAATTCTTGGTGGCTCAATGGTTTGACCGTCGAATGGAGTCATTAGAAGGTACTGTGTCGAGGGATCGAGACCCGGCGGTACCGATCCATTTATCCCTGAAAAAATTCCCCTTCGGTGATAATTCCCCATCGGGGATATTCCCGAAGCTGATTATATGTATATGTATATATATATACATATGTATATATATATGTATATATATATATGAATAGTTTCTTTCTTTTTTCATTCATGTGACGCCATATAGTCGGGGGTGGGATGCATTATTCACTGGGTTAACTGATGGGTGGTATGCCATAAGCCATCACCAGACTTAGGAAAATTTTGCTAAGCGCTACAACACTCATTCACGGCAGCCACTTTTGACTGAGCAACATCTAAAGGTGATGTGATCGCCATATTTCTATATGATATATGATATATATATATATATATATATATATATATATATATATATATATATATATATATATATATATATATATACTCATATATAACATACAGTCTACAAACATTATGCCACAAATATCGTTTAAAGTCGAATTCACAATACTTAAGGAAATAACTGACATCAAAGAGGAATTACACTTGATAAATGCTTCGACTCCTTTAGGATTCGAATTGTTCCCTGGCTTAGCCACAATGACAAACAATGACTTTGACCACCCTTCTGAATCAGTTGCAAGCGAAATTCATATGGTATATATAATACTTGCAAATCAACTTATTATAATATAGGCAAAGACCTGTCAAACCAGTAAGTCACTGTAACTCTTCTCTGAATAAACATATAATATCAAAAGGCTTTCACAGCTCAGATAAATTCAATGACTAAGGAAACTAAATAATAGCTCTTAGGTCACAGCAATAAGAATGAATCTTCAAGAACACATTCTGAATAGAGACTTCCTTATCTAATGCATATGAGGCAATGTAGCAACGTAGATAAGTTCAAGTAAACCCTGTGCAAGATACAGGCCTGAGGAAAGATTACTAAGATACAGCCTAATGAATCCGGGAAACCGCTCCATTTACCTTGTAATTGGATCCTTGCTAATGAATATTCATGTATAACACGAAGGAAACAACTTGGTTTTCCTATTGTTCCTCTAATATTGTTTGCATAGCGACTCTGTGTTGCGATACATATATACATACAAAAACACACACACACACACACACACACACACACATATATATATATATATATATATATATATATATATATATATATATATATATATATATATATATATATATCATTCAGTCACAGGTTCCTAAAAATGAACAAGTGATCATTTATTTCCATACTGACGTTTTGATCACTTCATCAAAGATGGGCCTCTGATGAAAACTTTCACAATTGAACTTAGTATAGTTGATTCTGACGCTTGTGGAGAGGTTCAGCAAACCTCAGTTCACTGCGTCGCTCTCCTATATAATGCATGAACTCGTTTGCCAAACCTCATTGTTCATTTACTATGCAAGAAATTAATCTCATCTACCCTTGGTTTTTACTCACGTTCTATACAACACTACTTCCATAAAAAATAAAGTTCACATTCCTTTGTACACTGCGAGTTTTATTTCCTGATGAACTTGACTTTTTGTACCTTTAGTCGAGTTCTTTTTTTGCTTCTTTGCCTCACGTATTCCGTGATAAACCTGTTCTTTCACTTTAATATGATACATAATATCTTTCTAAAGCACATACTGTCAGTCTCTGGTCTTTCACCTCACACTTTTGACATACAGTTTACTCATTTTCTCCGTTTTTGCAACTTCTTTTACTTATCACCAATGAATACTTCATGCGTCCTTATCCTACAATCCATACCCAATTTACAGCCGTTTTCTTATCCAGCTGACCTTTCTCTGACAATCCAGGCTGTTACATCCGTCATATGGTAAAAGTCTTAAAAAGCTTTCTTGAGAAAATCAAACCTTTTCTCAGCTTATACATCAATCTCTTCCTTAAGTTCATCATCTTTCCTTTTCATACTCCTTTCCTTGTCGCAACTCAGCAGAACTTTAATGGGTCAGTTCGACCCATGGCCATATTGGCTCAAAGCAAATTTCCCAGAGCTTTTCTTGGTTTTCATGAATCCATACCCAATGTTAATAATGGTACGATTACACAGGATAAATGCTGCTCTGAATGAGAAATTGACTATATGCCAAAGGAGAGATATATATGATAAAATCAGGTTCCTTCACAAGAAAAGTATAGTTAAGATCAAAGCAGATCAACCCAAACAAATCATACACTGTCGCACAATGAAGACACATAATTGGCAATCAGAGGGTGCATTAAAAGTAATTTATTCGTAGCGTTAATAAAACGGGGAAAACTCCTTGACAACAATGAAGTCACACGAAAGCTAACGAAAATGTCTACAGCAATTAACCAAAATTAAGAGGACGGGTATGACATCAAATACTTTATTTCTGCTCTGATTTGCAGTGTGAGGGCAGGCACGAGTAAGGTTCGGGGTTTACAGTTCACTAATTTATTAACAGACCATAAGCACAGGTCAAGGGCTCGTGCAAGCCAAAATGTAGCCTCTGACCTTAGACAGGTAGAAACAGGAATCAAGTACAAGCATTTGTGTTTGTTAACAGCGAGAAATATACATATAAAATGGTACAGGATATCGGGCTGAAATTCATACATACGTGGTTGGAAAGCTGGCAGTGCAATGCATACAAGGGTAATAATACATGAAATAGGGCAATAATAATAATGAAGATATATGTACAATAGTTGTATGAGAGATGCTGTGTTTCTTTCGTCCACATGTTTAGTTCGCGGGGTCATTGTCACAGGATAATTGCTAGCGCAATGTAGGTGTGAGTAGGGTCCACATGTGGGCCCTACAGGACTCTCCCCCTGGAGAGGCCTTTGGCTGTAAGTCAATGTTTGGTATGTATGCGGGTTTCAGACAATCAATGGAAACCCACATTGTTCTGCCGTCTACTGTCATCTGGTATGCTTTGGGTCATCTCTGGATGATGCAGTATAGTCCTGAGTGGGCTGAGGAAAGGGGAGGTCTGTGTGCATCTACCTGTATGAACGCATATTTTATGTTCTGCAGTTTGTCGGGGATGTCAACATTTCTGGGAGTGTGGTAGGTCATCTTTGCCGGCACTATCCTTTCTATCGCTTTTCAGGTGTTGGATGGTGACAGGGTTGTTTGTTCTTGAAAGGCGTCTGCTGGCAATGTCAACACTTGACCGTAGAGGACTCCTAATGGAGATGCATTGGATGATGCGTGTCGTGTCGTTCTCAGGCCCGGCAGGACCCACGGTAACTCCTTTCTCCGGGTCCTAAGTAAGTATAGCTTAGTTTTACCAGACCACTGAGCTGATTAACAGCTCTCCTAGGGCTGGCCCGAATGATTACACTTATTTTACGTGGCTAAGAACCAATTGGTTACTTAGCAACGGGACCTACAGTTTATTGTGGAATCCGAACCACATTATAGCGAGAAATGAATTTCTATCACCAGAAATAAATTCCTCTAACTCTTCATCAGCCGGCGGCGGGAATCGAACTCCGGCCCATCGAATGACGGTCTGAAGCTCAACCAACTCGGCCAACAAAGGGCTGCTGCATTGGCATCTGGCAGTGAGTGATGCTTTTAGCGACTGGTGTAGCCTCTTGATGACGCCGAAGGCTTCTGGGTTGTGGGCCATCATATGCATTATTCTTGTCCCCAGACTGTCTGTGAGGGTGTTCCACAGGGCAGATGTAAAGTTGGTTCCCCTGTCGCTGGTGATGATCTGGGGGATTCCAGAGCTTTTACATCACTCTCTGCTGTCTGCTGTCATACTGGTATTGCTTCTGGCCACCTGGTGTTCCTGTCTATAATGGTAGACAGGTATCTGTACCCCTTGGAGAGGGGTAGGGGTCCCACCATGTCGACAAGGGTGTGGGCAAGTCGGCGGTTCGATGTTGTGAACTCTCCTATCCAGCTTTCGATGTGCCTTGTAATTTTTGACGTCTGACATGGGATGCATTCTCTTGTTCACTTTTTCACATCCTTTCTCATTCCCCACCAGATGTACCGCTCCGCTATGATTCAGGCGGTTGACTGGCCCAATGGGTGGGACAGGTTATGGGAGAGAGTGAAGGCTCTTCTTCTTGGGCCTTCTGGCATGTAGCAGTGAGGGCGTCCTGTGCTCATTTCGCAGGCAATGGCCGTCTCTCCACTCTTGATTGACAGGTGCTCCATGTGAGGGTGGGGTTATCACACTGCAGTCTTTGTAGGTCCACATCATCTTACTGAACTTTCTCTATTTCGGGATAGGCTATCCTGAGCTGAATGGTTTTGACGCAGTTTCTTGACAGTGGGTCTACCACGGCATTTGCTGAACCACTCAGGTACTTGATGGTGCAGGAGTGTTCAGCTATCGCTGACAGATGCCATTGTTGCCGCACTGACCATGCATCTGCTGACTTTGTGAAGGCATGCACCAATGGTTGATGGTTCGTCTGCACCACGAAAAGTCATCCCTCGAACATGTGGCAGAAGTGGTGGACTGCTTTGTAGACTGTGAGGAGCTAGCTCCCTGTCAAACGTGGAATATTTCTGTTCTATTGCTGTTAGCTTCAATGCTGAAGAAGGTCAGAGGGTGATGACTACCATCAGTGTCCTGAGCTAGTACAGCGCCCATCACTGTATTGCTTGCATCTTTTGTCAGTATGCAGGACCTATGGGGTAGAGGAAAAATTAATGAGATTGCTTGTATTGCTAAAAGAAATGCTTTATCTTGATTTTCTGCCCATCTGTCCATATTAATTTTTTATTCTTTCCTTTTAGACACTCTTATATGGGGCTCATTATTTTAGCAATGTTAGGTATGAAGTGATGATAATAATTTATTAAGCCTGAAAATTTTCGCACTGACTTTACTGTTGTTGGTTTTGGTAAGTCTGTGATTGCTTTTACTTTTTATGGTAGGGGTTTAATGCCTTCTGGGGTCACTTGGCGTCCCAGAAATTCCACTATTTTCTTTGCCCATTAGCACTTGCCCTCCCTTACTATGAGTCTGTTTTCTTTGAGTATCTGTAGCACTTTCTTAACGTCTTAGAGATATTGTTTGAGGTTGGAACTGAATATTAGGATGTCGTCAATGTAGACCATGCAGAATGGAAGGTCGCTAAACAGTTCCTCCATCAGTCTTTGGAACATTGCCCCTGAGTTGCAGAGGCCGAAACAGCTGTAACTGAATGTATAGACGCTGAAGGAGGTGATAATTGGGGTCTTCTTGATACCTTCTTTTGCTACTGGGACTTGGAAATATCCCTTTAGCAGTTCTATTTTTGTGAAGATTTTTGCTCCCTTCATCTAGTTGGTTATGTCTGCTATATTTGGTAAGGGTATCTGTCTGATTTTTTTTTGATGTTTAGCCGTTGGTAGTCTCTCCAGGGGCGTCATGTTCCATCCGACTTCGGTACCATGTGGAGGGGTGATGCCCATAGGCTGGAGGCTTTTTGGCATAATCCTGCTTCTTCCATTTCTTTGAACATCTACTTGCTGTAGGTGAACTTCTCTGGGGCCAAATGTCTAAAACGTGAGCGGATCGGAGGACCTTCCATTTCTATGTTATGCTGGATGCTATGTTTTACTATGAACATCTCTTCATATTCTTGTAGGAGTTACCACATTTCTGGCAGGGGACAGCTGGTGCGATTGGGCATATTTGTTGCTTTCGTTGACTCGTTGATGGTGTGGTGGCAGCACGTCTGTTTGGCTGTTGAGGAAATGATGTCAGTGACGTTCTTGGGATCAGCTATTTTGCTGCTACGTCCACTAGCAGGTTGTGTGCTCTCAAGAAATCTGCTCCTAACAAAGCTATCGTCACGTATGCTGTGATGAAAGTCCAGTTGTATTCTTTCTCGTTGAAAGCTACGCTCATCTCCTGCCTTCCATACATTGTTAAGTGGTGCTCCGCTGGCAGTTTATACGTGGAGGTTGGTGGGGCGAGCTGTGTTGAGTCATTCGTTTGGGCTGGCTGGGATGAATGATCTGCATGCTCCAGTGTCCACGAGGAATTCTGCATCAGATCTTTCGTCTATTATAAAGAGAGCGGTGGGCAGGTGCGGCTCCTCTTACGAGGCAACTGGTCTGCTCACCACTGACATTAGCATGATTGGGTCATGTGTTCAACCCTATTGCGTGTTTTTTAAAAATATGCAGCCTTGGTCACACTTTTGGGCCTTCCTTCTGAATTTCCAGTGGAAAAAACATACGCCTTCTGGTGGTTCATCTTTTTTCTGCTTGGTCCTCCTCTTGATGACTTGCTTGGGGAAGTTTCTTTTGTAAATGGGGGCGGCTGGCCCCTCTGGGTCACTGTCGGATTCCATGTCTGTTGTCTGCTAGGTCCGATGTGGTGCTGCTGTTGCTGTTGTCTGTGAGGGATCCACTGTTTTGTGGTTTGTGTACACTTCGTCGACCAGACTCAGGAACTCTTCTATGGGCATGGTGGAAGCTTTGGGCATGGCTGCTACTGTTTGGCAGGATAGTTTCGTGAGGAGCACCTACCTCACAAGGTCCAAAGATGACTCTGGTTAGCTGCCTGTAGCAGGCAGCGTGGTGAGCCGCCGCAGCTGCTTATAGACGTGCAGTGGTCACTCATCTCCTATGGATGCCCCTACGTGGTTGGGGAACTTCCTAGCCCTCTGGGCGGGTGGCATGCTGAAGGATGACTTCAGCTGATCCTTCAGCAGTTCATAGGTGATGGGGGCGTGTAGTTCCTCGAGCCATCCTGCTATCTGCCAGATGTCGTCCGGTGGAAACTCGAGGACGGCGTCTGCTCTGCATGTTGCTGAGGTGATTTTCTTTGTGCAGAAAATTGTTCCCACCCTGAAGATCCATGACTCTGGGTTGTGGGGCGTAAATGACGGTAGGCATATGGAGGCGGCAGCGAGGTCCTCGCTGGCAAGGATGGTATCGTTGTTGCTGTCTTGGTTGGACATCTCCGCGGGTTACCAATATGAGGGCAGGTACTAGTAAGGTTCAGGGTTCACAGTTCACTGATTTGTTCACAGAACATACATACAGGTCAAGGGCTCATGCGAGTCAAAATGTAGCTTCTGACCTTAGACAAGTAGAAACAGGAATTAAGTACAAGCATTTGTGTTTGTTAACAGTGAGAAATATACATATAAAATGGTACACAATATCGGGCTGAAATTCATACATGCAAGGTATGAAAGCTGGCAGTGCAATACATACAATGGTAACATCACATGAAACAGGGCAATAATAATAATGAAGATATGTGTACAATAGTTGCATGAGAGATGCTGTGTTTCTTTTGTCCGCGTGTTTGGTTCGCGGGGTCGGTGTCACAGGATAATGGCTGGCACAATGTAGGTGTGAGCAGGGTCAACGTGTGGGTCCTACTGCAGTGATTTGAACCCTGCAACACCCGTCAATGAATGGCAAGAATTTAGCGCCATAAAAGAAATTCATAATTATAACTGAATAATCGACTTACCTCACAAATAACATCTTTTTTAACACCTGCATTGCAACAATCATATCTAAAACCTCCATACTACTTCTAGAATGTCAAAAGATATTCTACTCTCCTTTTTTTAACATTTTTATTTTGTTTAATGCAGGTAATACTAAAAACACAAGCACTGCTTTACGTTCCATCGTATCAGTCATTATCTAGAAAATTATGTTAATAACAGTTGTTGTTCGTTTTGACAGTTTATACATTTCTTAAACTATGTGCCAAAAAATTAATTTTTCATCTTTTAACTAATAAGAGAAAAAGCACCTAACACGAATGGTTGGATTTGTTGCTAAATGTGAGAGAAACATACATACATACATATATATATATATATATATATATATATATATATATATATATATATATATATATATATATATATATATATATATATATATATATATATATATATATACACATACGTGTGTGTGTGTATGTAGCCCAGTTGAGAGGTAATTTCATTGCTCATCTGTTACTACAAAGTGGAGACGTCCCATCTATCGGTAGCCTTGGTAGTGGCCGCACAAAGGCTGCTGGTAGCACACCTCAGTACTCACTCATTCTCTCTCTCTCTCTCTCTCTCAGGTCTACAGGGAAACAAGCTGTATCCAAAAATAATTCATTTGACAAAATCTAACATAACTAGACTGCAAGAAATAAGAGATAGAATAAAATGGCATATTAAAGTTCCCAAAAGATCATTCACATTATAGTGAATGATCTTACTCAGCGAAACATCTGAAGAAATCAAATGAATTTCTTATTAACCCAAAAAGCATAAAAATAAAGATATGGGAATTCCTCCCATGTTACTCATAAAATATATATCATATAATAAATGCTTGAAAAAAAGACTTTATAAAAATGGAGAAAAACAATCTACAGTTTGGGAAATTGAATGTGGTTCCTACCTCCAAACAGCAATGTTCACAGTCTTGAACAGTAAATCTCGAACCTCAAAGTCTTCACTCGAAGACTTCTAATAATGTTCAATGTTGGTCTTCAAATGATTCTTTTTCCCATATCTAATCCCTTCACACACACTGGGACTCCGCCCAAAATGAAACGCACGTACACACATTTCCCAACGAAACCTGGACATTTCCAGCGAACGAACCTACGAAGTCATGTGACCTGTTACCAACTCTTGAGAAACCTGACGCCACAATTTTACCTAATTCGGAAATGCATCAGATAATAGCCAAACATTCTCTCCAAGATTTTGGGAGAGTTTTCCTCCCCACTTGTTAATTAAACATTCACTGTGTATTGTAATTCATAACATACTTGTGACCTATAGCCTTTTCATATATATAGATTTCTCATAAGAGTAATGTGTTAATGACTTTTGATCTCTTAATTCTATTGATAAGGTAATGTGTTTTAAAATGAGTAGATAATAAAGAGCCCGAGTGAGCGAGCGGGCGCAGATAACCCACCATTAGAAATTGATAAGTTTTTTATTCATTCCTAAAATGTGTGGAAATTAAGTATCTGGACGTAAATCACTCATGGAAACCGACCAGATTTTAGTAGAGGCCCCTAATTCAAACATTTAGTCATGCCAAATTCTGGGAATCCACCTCTAAGAAAAATCCGATAAAAAGATGGTGGGCGTTTACAAAATGCAAAGCTTACGAACAAAACCTACGATTAAAGTGGTATATAACCATTTTAATGCATAAAAAAATCATTACATTTGACGTGCTCTATACTGGGAGAATTCACTAATATGAGCCCAAAAATACTGGAGGTATTTGTTTAATCTTCAAATGCTGATCAAACAGAAATATTGTTGATTACTTTAGGGAGTGGATGTAATGGACAACGAGGAATTATGCTACAATAACAAACTATGTTTTCTTATGAACAGACTCTCAAAGACAACCCTTTAGCTCAAGACGTTATGAAAACATGAAAATCCTTCAGCAGCAAGAAAGATAAAGGAAATTATCGGTAACCACATTAGTTGTTCTTCCAAAAGTCAAGACAAAAAGACCTCAGAATCAGTAAACGTTTGGGTTTCCATGTTTGCTTCCAGTGACGTTCGTACACAATTTTAATGAGTTTCAGTTGGGTGAGAACCTCAATGGCCACGTGGAATTGGATATGAAAAAACTCTTTCAAAATAACCACTTATTCGTCCTCCTGATCCAGCAGAAATAATCTCTCTCTCTCTCTCTCTCTCTCTCTCTCTCTCTCTCTCTCTCTCTCTCTCTCTCTCTCTCTCTCTCATTTTGTCTGAATGTTTCAACAATCAGAACAGAATGACGTAGCAGGAATGAGTAAGGTCTCGTAATATTTTGAGGAAATACTAGCTACTCATGCTAAAAATTATTTGAATACATCAGCCTTCCCCAGATTCTCATCAGGTGAAAATGCAAATGCTCCATATTTTCTGATTTCGTCTCATAATTGTCCACTTTCGGAACAACAGAGATGGCGTTCCCTCCGAGGGAGTTTTGGATGCAACTTTTTTTAATCTTTTAGAATTAATTTTTCTCATTCCCTTTGAGTATTATGCTTCTGGACTAAACACAGTGCACTCAAGTGGGAATTAAGCATTCCCGACCTTATGGAGAAAAGCATATTATTTCTAAACCGCGCTAAGAATCCCCGACAGAGAGAGAGAGAGAGAGAGAGAGAGAGAGAGAGAGAGAGAGAGAGAGAGAGAGAGAATTCTGATTTGTTATCAATATCCTTACATGTTATGTTATTGTAGTAATCAAAACGGTGGAGAAACAAATCTACAGTTATGTAATTGTGCAAATACATTTTGAAAAATAACACTGTACAAACTGTTATTTTTAAAATGTATTTTCTTAGTTACAATACTATGAATTTGTTTCTCCCTTTTAAGACTCATATTACTTATTTCATAATGACAAACTCTCCGGAAGCTGCAAACCCTCTCCGGGGCTGAGTAATTCACAGCAACTCCCCCCTACGCCCCACCTCCCACCCACAAATCCCTACGCCCTCAAAATGAAAAATAACGTATCCGATCCGTAGTTTTAATAAATCTGATCATTCGTTGTCAGTCTCACTTACGTAAAGTTCTGACCTTAATAATCAACAGAAAAAAATGGGCGCCGAGCACAAAACATGTTTTCCATGTCAGAGGTAACAAGATGATCAAATTACAAATGAAAATAGTGAATTCGCATTAACTTGGCTATTAAATTTTTAAAAAGGGACCATAACTACGAAATAAAACTAAAAATTTCAACTTTGTTTCTATATTCAGATACATGCGAGTATAATTAGGACGTAATCCAATCCTGATAAAACAGAGAAAATATATGGTCGACTGGCCCTTTCAAAATCAGATTTGCATTAACAATAAATATAACTGTTATTCTCCGAGATTTGTTCTAGTTTCTACTGATCAATATATTTAAACTATGGGCCCCACCCACGCTAAATCTAAATTAAATGGGCACTTAACTCCTTACAGATTACCAATTGACTTTTACATAATATGACCGTCAACCAAATTAAATCAATTTCCATTCATGACAACGAATGAGATGTTGACAGACTACTTGATCTTTGACAGTAAATGACTTGGAACTGTAACTGTACACCGATGATGATGAAAACGTTCGCAAATAATAACCGACTGGTTATAGCATCCAAGCAAATTAACAGAATGCATAAAAGAAGAAAGAGCAGCAGAGCTCTATACTGAACATAATTACGCTTTGTCCTCTCAGGAAGAGGAAGTGAAGTCTAGTCCGAGAGCTAACAATAGAACCTTTGAATGCAGCAATTTATATTGTTTACGTTTGCAGTACCAAATATTTCTCTTGCTGTTGGTAATTTCTATTTGCATACATTTTGAGAAAATAATGATCTCGGTTTCAGCTCTTTATTTCAAATGAAACGTTAGTGTTTGTAATTTTTGATCCTAAGCGTAAAAATTACAAGTGAAAAAGAACCTTGAATAAAAATTAAGTTACAAGATTGTGATAACCTCAATCGTTTAAAGTCTTATTCTCCGAATCATAGCAGAACTGATTCCTTTCCAAAGTAAGAAAGCACAGCGATTTTCGTTACGTACCCAGTCGATATTCCCAAGTTTGCGAATAAAAAAATTTCCAATGATTATAATATCTCACTACTATGTACTTACAAAGTTTCCGAAGAAATAACACACTGCAGGTCCAGGCAAAATATAACTGAAAATTCAGTAATATGTATTTGATTTTCTACTCCCATAAATATCAAATGTTTTGTGGTATGTATAATGTAAAATCTATTTCCTGAAATATTTTGCTACATAATTATAATCAAAATTAGATTATAAATTACAGTTTAATAACATATCTGAATACGATTTACAGTTAAATGAGAAATAATTTTTGACACTTTCAAGCAAGCACGAATTTGCATCCTAGGCCTAGAATTCGTATTATGCTACGGCAGACACCTTTTTATCTGCTCTATATATATATATATATATATATATATATATATATATATATATATATTGTCACTTGTTTATTCACAGACTCACAGGGCACTCACTTGTTGCCCAACGGGTCACTGGGTACATGCTGAATTCTACAGAATCCGCCAACAGACGGCAAGTCCAAGCCATCCGATGGATGATCCAGGGATGTTCCATCGCCCAAACTGGATGGCAGCCTTGGTGATGAAAAAAAAATAGTACCACCCTACCAAAGGAGAAAGCAGACTAGCCAATGTAGGATATTTGTTCACGTACCTAGAGGGAAATTGTGAGTCCCCGAATCCACTTATTTGGTCATACTACAAGTTACTATTATGAGGAGGAGGCTGCAGTATCACAGAAATCAAGGTGCCATTTGTCAGTGTTACACCGACTGGCATTGGCATGGCAGCCTACCATCAAAAGCCGGACTAATATAAGCATCAACAGTAACAGAAGTGGTATCAATAAAATTAAAGAAACCTACCCTGAAAGTCCATATGGCATGTCTTCCCATCCACCAAGGGCTTAGGACGTGGTGGTAGTGACTCATGTAGCAAGATGGGATTTAAGAAGACCTTGTAGACGGGATGCATGTCCTACCCGAAAAGCGCAACAGCCAATCAAAAGCCAGTGGCCTTGTCTATCAGCCTTTTAAACGGGTAAAATATTGACAATGTTATTGTGTCACTTGCCAATAACATGTTACAATAAATGCCATTGTACCGGGTGTGTAGTCAGTTGCACCCTCACCTGACGGGGGTGCGTTTGACACCAAAATGGGTACTTATCTTGAGTCTATAAATAAACAAATGACGATTATAATTCGGCTGTTTCTTAAAACTTTCCCCATTTCTATGAAAAAACAGCAGTGAATAACCAAATGTATAATAAAGAAATAATACTGTACGAAGAATAAGGATAAAAAGGGAGAAACGGTAAAAGAGAATAATGGAAAATGAGATAATTTTTTTTTTTGCAGAACAGTAAAACAAAGAAAAAGCTACACCGAAAACTTATGCAACAAAATTATTAATGCTGAGTTTGTACTGATATTCAACCATAATTCTATAAGAAAAAAAATGTGCCCAAAAGTACACACACATACATATAAATATATATATATATATATATATATATATATATATATATATATTGTATATATATATATATATATATATATATATATATATGTATATATATAATATAAGCATATATATATATATATATATATATATATATATATATATATATATATATATATATATATATATATATATATATATATATATATATATATATATATATATATATATATATATATATATATATATATATATATATATATATATATATATATATATATATATATATATATAAAAATATTATGTACACACAACATAATTCTATAGAGTAAAAAATATACACACACACATATATATATATATATATATATATATATATATATATATATATATATATATATATATATATATATATATATATTATATTATATGTGTCTGTGTGTGTGTGTGTGCTAGAAATAAAGAGGATCTTAGTCATACAGTAACAAAAGAATTGAAATACATCGTTCAAGACCTGTAGATATCCTAGGTCGTCATTGCCATCCCTGTAATTCTTCATTCAATGATCCTTTACTTTACCCAAATCTTCTTCTCTCTACTGTTTTCCATTTCTCTCTCACTTCTGCTACTTCTTTCTTCTATTCGATGTCATCTTGTCCATGCATGAGATGGCGGTTGTGGTATATATGTTCTAAATGCTCCTGGTGGTTACATAAAAGCCGTTTCCCCCAGCTTTCCAGGGAGAACTTCGATTTTGCGGCCTATAACCAAGACTTCAAGGGCATTTTGTGATTATGGTCATAACCTTGTGAATTTTGACTAAAGGCTCATGTTTTCAAATATTTTCTTCTTTGATATTTTGTGTGAATGGACCAGCTCTTTCTTGAATTACCAACATCTGTTCTGCAATGCTCTTTTAAATGCTAAGGTTGGCAGTTTCTGTTTATTTCTAGAATCAATTTTCTGGTTGTAAAACTCATTGCATCCTGCGCTCGTCTTTAAATGGAACAAATAATATATATAGTAATTCTCTACCATTAGAGGTCCCAACAACCGAAATTTCAGCTCTTCTTCTACCGTCAGTTTTGAAGAATCGAATGCTGATCCCCTTGGCGGAATCTACTTTCTGATACTCTTCTCTGCTTTCTATTTTTGGAAGGACTCTAGCGCCTCTTATTCACCTGTGTTGTCCATATCAAAACTCATAGCCTCTGCTTTTAAAGACTATAGAGGCCTTGTATTTTTAGTAATGTTTAACCATCTGGTCTAGATCAAATTCCAACTCGTTTCCTTATTAATGAATTAAATGGACTTTCTTCTAAATGTGATATCTTTAATTTCCTCTTTTGGCAGGAAGGAAACATCGGCACATTCTATTCCAAAGAAAGGTGACCAGGCAGAATTGTTCAACATCTGAAGCTGCCACTCCTGGTTGTGAAATCTAGCTCTTAAATTATATCAGTAGAACTAATTTGATTCATTCTGAATCTGCCTCATAAAGGAGGAAAACAATACATAGCACAGCAAAATTACTCCAAAGATAGGATTCCAAACCGAGGATAAAAAACAAGTAAAAATTGCACCAAAGTTTCTTCGGAGCAATCGAGTTTTCTGTACAGCGTATAATGCTGTATGAAACTCTCGGCCACGGGCAATGAAACTTTCATCCGCAGCCCATGAAACTTTCAGCCACAGCCCGGTGGTGGCCTGTGTTGTTAACATAGCGGTGCCAGACGCACGATCATGGCTAAATTTAACCTTAAATAAAATAAAAACCACTGAGGCTAGAGGGCTGCAATTTGGTATGCTTGATGACTGGAGGGTGGGTGATCAACATACCAATTTGCAGCCCTCTAGCTTCAGTAGTTTTCAAGATCTGATGGTGGACGGACAGACAAAAAGCCATCTCAAAAGTTTCTTTACAGAAACTAAAACCAGTATGATGTAAATTTAATGGGATATACCTAATCTGTTTTCGATACAAATTGAAAAATATATACTACCTGCTTTCTACGTTTCTTTTCCTTGAAATTATTAACATATAAATCTCAAAATTTGCTGCAGTTAATTTTGAATAAGAATTTATACTTGTAAGATGCACTCTCTGAGTTCAGAATTGTACGGATTTACCTTACTTGTAGGTTAATCCACCATCAGCAGTTTCCCGCCTATTGCTTTCCTTTTTTGATTGGCTGTGTACTTCCTTTCCTCCTTCTCCTCCTCCCCCAGCCCTCCTTCCTTTTTCCTTCGTGTCATGTTCACTTTCTACAATATGAAATGACCTCTAAGCCATAAAAACCTTCCCCTTTTTTCAAATATCTTTACTTCTTTCCCCTCTCCAATTGTCATTTTCTGGGATGTTTCATCGATTGCTGTATGTCGTATTTTTTAAATTTTGTTTTTGTTGTCGTCATTACCGCTCATCATCTTCCCAAAATTGTTTTTACTTCGCTTCATTTCAGCTTCGCGTTCACTAATCTCACAAAGAAAACCTGTCTTCATGAAATATGTATTTTTCTCAAATACTGGTTCCAGAAAGTTCAGCAATCATCTTTCGTTACTGACTTAATATCTGCCAAAAGGATCTCTGGGAAAAAAATCTGGGAGTGGTAAATGAAGTAAACAAGGAAAAATATAAATGAATGGCTGATATTGTTTTATAACTGGAACCACAACGTAATACTATTTGTTAAAGAATTCCGAAAGGCTGATACAGGTCTTTCCACCTTACCATAAACATACTACTAATATATACCCATAAATAAGTCTATCGAAAAAAGAAGGCAAGGCAGATGTTAGATTAATTGTGAAAAAACAAATAACTTCTGAGGAAGACTGATGGAGAAGTGTTCACGTTAGGAGTTTGAGAAACATCTAAAAGCTTATATTGCACTGTATAGTGACTGGCACTAGTAAAGTTAAACAACATTACATGATAACTTATTTTCGTAGCCCTTAATACACATCTGTTTACAGTTGAGAGGTATTTAGAATTAAGTATAGAATTACACGGTTGCAATATTAGCTGTAAACCTGAGAGAATGTACAGGTTCAGCAATCGTTCAGATAATGTGCGTTCATGTATTAACTAGGTATGTTATGACCAAAGATACGCCACAAAGCAACCCGAGAGAGAGAGAGAGAGAGAGAGAGAGAGAGAGAGAGAGAGAGAGAGAGAGAGAGAGAGAGAGAGAGAGAGAGGGGCGGTTTCTTAAGTATCTTTTGTAACGCAAGACCAATTAATGATGTCAATGCATCTGTAGAAATGTCAACGTACACATTTTAGTTTTCTGAAAAGAAAACCATTGTGCCGGCTTTGTCTCTCCGTCCGCTATCCGCACTTTTTCTGTCCGCCTTCAGATCTTAAAAACTTCTGAGGCTAGAGGGCTGCAAATTGGTATGTTGATCATCCACCTTCAGGCCATCAAACATACCAAATTACAGCCCTCTAACCTCAGTAGTTTTTATCTTACTTAAGGTTAAATTTAACCATAATCGTGCGTTTGGTAACGATATAGGCCAGGCCACCACCGGACCGTGGTTAAAGTTTCACGGGCCGCGGCTCATACAGCATTATACCGAGAACACCGGAAGGTAGATCTATTTTCGGTGGCCTTGATTATACGCTGTACAGCAAACTTGACTGCGTCGAGGAAACTAAGCGCGTTTTTATTACTTGTTTCTTTTGGAACTACGATTCATAGAATTTTCCCTTTCCGAATTCCCAAAAATGTACGTACTTTGTCAAAAGAAAGTCATAAAAGATTTAACGTATTTCTGAATGTTCCAGGCACCCGAAAAATCTGAAAATGCATTACGGACGGTTATGCAAGTTGCAGGAAAGGTGACAGAACGCTCCCTCTGCCTTTTACTAAGCTGTGTCTCGAAAGAAAAGTAGTAGTGAAAAAAATGTCATGTCAGATATAGTGTTAAATTTTTTCCATATATGTTATCAGTCGCTATTCACATGGTAGTCGAAGGGAAATGTGTGCCACAATAGAATATATTAGTAAAACGTGAGCAGTATGTATGACAGAATCATATGATGCGCCTCACGCGGGTGAAACGACAATAAATGAAGAGGCTGTTCAATTATTAAGACTTAAAATAAAATATTCACTTTGCGTTTAAAGTTCTTGTTTAAAGAAGAATATAAGATGTTATTTTTGCATACTTCCTGTGTTTTACCTATGTTAATTGGTGATTAATAAATGGCTGTAGTGCGTTTGTCTGTGGCTAAAATTGGCTCTTCAAGTTAAATTATCTCATGCCATCAGAATAGTTGTACTTTTTTCTCTGATGCAAATGTGAGAGAAAACAGGCCAAACAATTTCCTATCTTGGAAAACAGGGGATATACGGCCAATGAAACCGAGTCAGGCTTAACACATTTCAAACGTATACTGTATACTGTAAATCGTGCTCTATAGTTTTCCTGATTTCGTTATGTCCATTTCATAGACTTTTAACGTGCTTTGCATATATTTGATGGTCAAACAAACTGGCAAGAACATAAAGGCCGTTTATTTGCCATTGACTGAGATACTTTGAAATCTACTAATCGCATTCACGAGATTGAAAGGAACGCTAACGCTAAATTACTCCGCTTCCCATAATTTTGGATGCAATTTCCACTGGAATTCTTTGGATACTCTGACATAAAACCAAATGAAGAATTTCTGCTATCACACGCCATGCCTCTCGTATGTCTGGGAGAGATTTTTGTTTAGTGGGTTAACCAATGCACATGATTAATGAAGAGAAATTTATCTCACCCCATCTGTACACAAATACAGATATATTTATGAGTTAAAATAGATGCATCCCTACTTTTATAACGTAGTTTTATGCTTCTAATTTCATCTTCTGTCTAGAAAGTCCAGAAGCTTATAAAATATTCATCCTATGAATGTTGTCTACCTAAATATTTAGTGAAATTGACCAGTTGAGTTGATACATATCTCAGCGAAAAAAATAATTGGAAAATCCGAGAAATTAATTTAAATTGTCAGGATGACGCTATTTCAGACTAAAGAAATGTGTTTAACTTAAAAAAATGGGTACTAATGAATTCAATAATTTTTTTCGTCTCTGATTGTGTGAAAGGCCTGAAAGATTTTTCTTCTGCACTGTAACATCAGCAACTAAAAAGTCCATACATGAAAACCACCACTATCAGCGCGGGGGGGGGGTGCACGTGGAGTGGGTGGAGGCAGTGTTTGGAAATTCACAAAATTCTGAACTGTTGGGAAAAGGTCATTCCTGTATGATCACTTAACCGGACAATTTAACTATTGTTACAGAATTAATTGTAATGCTTTACAATTAACAATCAAATATAAATAGAAAATTACATAACACTTGTTGTTAAGTTAAAAGTTAAGTATACCTTAGTTTTACCAGATCACTGAGCTGATTAACAGCTCTCCTAGGGCTGGCCCGAAGGATTAGACTTATTTTACGTGGCTAAGAACCAATTGGTTACTTAGCAACGGGACTTACAGCTTATTGTGGAATCCGAACCACATTATAGCGAGAAATTAATTTCTATCACCAGAAATAAATTCCTCTAACTCTTCATCAGCCAGCCGGGGAATTGAACTCCGGCCCATCGAGTGACAGTCCGCAGCTCTACCGACTCACCTAACAAAGAGCTACTTGTTGTTTAGATAATCAATAATAATCTGTATGCTCAGATTAACAAACACACTTTCTGCAAGTTTTAGTTCGACAAGAAAGAAGAATCATAAGGGCACCACAAATAAAACATTATCCCTATTCATTCCTAGTGCGTACTCGTCACTAGATATAATGAGCAATGTTACAGTTTTACCTAAAATACTTCCATTTACTTATATCTAACGGTATGAAAAATTCATAAGGTTCTGAAGGGTTAGGATGTGCATTAAATGTCAATCTGTCTCTTATAACAATATAGACGACTTGCAGTCTCTCCTCCTACAGAATCTGAATGAATAAACTGGCATAAACAAAAACACATATATATATATGCATATATATATATATATATTATACTGAATATATATATATATATATATATATATATATATATATATATATATATATATATATATATATATATATATATATATATATAGCTCTATCTATCTATATATCTATATATATTGTCACGAAGTGACCATGTACCTGGTTGTCACACAACTAGTTACAAAATCCAAAAGTTTACCTCACTTCAGCCAGATATCTGAATCCTCATAACAATAAAATTACGACAGTGATCTCTTTAACTTAAAACTCGCTTATCACTTAAAATATCAAACTAGGTTTATCAAGTTATGTGTGATGTATTGAGATATACTAGATAAAAAATGGCATCACTACATCAAACAACTATAATTGTTTCCCTGGTCTTAATTCACTTTAATTCTACGAAAAGAGAACAAAACATGTCTATCAATCACTTATCTTATGCATACACAAATAACCCTATTCACTGGTGGTCAAAAATGAAATACTGTGTTTTTAAAACTTTAAATAAAAAAAATTATTCCTAACTTTAAACGTTATGATTAGCACTCAAAATCTGAAAAAATGACCATTACTTGGAAACAATATAAGATTTAATTAATTCTTAAACAAGATTGATTCACAAAACTTTAATTTATCAAGAAATTATGTTAACTAAGCAAAATTCAAACTATTAAGATTTACTCAAGATTTGAAAAAGAAATCCTAACAAATGAAAATCATATTAGGTACGCAATGTTAAAAGTATCAACATCTGTGAAATGTTAAGTGCACAAATGTTAAATCACCAACACAAAAGTTTGGGAAACACTATGAAATTGCAAACACAAGAGCACACAAAAAATGCAAAATCAAGAACACACAAAAATGCAAAAACAGGAATATACAAAAAATGCACAAAAGATTTATCAACCGTAATTTTACTTAGTCAAAATCTATCTGACACTCTTATTTTACCATGGTAAAAATAAGTAAAAACCACTTTACCTTAACTAGTTTTTGAACACTTTTACAAAACTCTTGCTGCAGCAAAAAAAACACACTTCTATTTAGGGCACTGTTACAATAATGGTTGCCAAAAACTCAGATTTTAACATATATGTTTGGGAAACTGATCACTTCAGACAAAGAATCTGTAGAGTTAAGTTGCTCTCTCTCTCTCTCTCTCTCTCTCTCTCTCTCTCTCTCTCTCTCTCTCTCTCTCTCTCTCTCTGAGAGAGCAACTTAACTCTACAGATTCTTTGTCTGAAGTGATCAGTTTCCCAAAAAATCTACTATAAGAATAAACCTGTGTTGCCAGTTAGGCAATTTTTGAAATGGGTCACTCTGGTAATTTTCCCTGGGAAAGAAAGGAATAAACTGGGTTTCTTCCTCTGGAGGAGGGAAATAAACAAGATAATTTGTTCCCTGGCTCCAAAGAGCTATATAGGCCTGTTCTCTCATCTGTATAATTGACAGGGATTTCCTGTCTTAACACTTGTCCAAACAGAAAAGGCTTCTGGATCAGGCAGCTTATCTAAAGCTGTCATCCCACATCTCTTTAGCTAATATAGGATTTCCTGTCTTAACACTTGTCCAAACAACAAACTTTTAGACCAGCCATGGTTATCTAACTTGTCATCTCATCTCCCTATTAGTTGACAACTTAAGTGGTTAAGGGTCTCTCTTGCATAAAGGATACACCATGGTCACCCACTTGACACCTGAACAACCATTCAGCTGTGTAAACAAAAGAGCCTTACAGGAAAATGTATCTTATCTTATCACACAGCCAACTAACCCTCTCAGATCTGAGTCCTGGTATCTCAACACACAACACATGACAAATACAAGAGAGAATATATCAAAAATTTTACAGAAAACATACATGTCATAAGACATATCATTATAATACATATATGAATATATATGATATATATCTATATATATATATATATATATATATATATATATATATATATATATATATATATATGTATATGTATATATATATATATATATATATATATATATATATATATATATATATATATATATATATATATATATATATATATGTGTGTGTGTGTGTGTGTGTGTGTGTGTGTGTATGTATATCATAGAAAGATTTCAAGAAAGGCAATAACAAAGTCTGAATGTAGAATTTCTCATACTAATATTTACTAGGAAAATAACCAATATCATACAGGTTTTCTGGCACTAGAGGTGAAGAGTTTTGGAACACTACTGAATTCTTGGATACAAACATTTACTACTACTACTACTACTACTACTACTACTACTACTAATAATAATAATAATAATAATAATAATAATAATAATAATAATAATAATAATAATAAGCTAAACACCAAAAAATTGTATCATACTGAATTTCAGTTAAGTAAAGAATATTACACTTCCACACTGGTAGGTAGCCAGGACATAAAGGAATGGAAATGATACGATTCTTAAAAACGAAAGAGAAGAAGAAAAGTAAGTCGTAAAAGAGGTAAAACGTACAGGTAAATCAAGAAAAAGAAGAAGGAGAAGCAGACAATTAAAAGCATGCCAAAAGCAGAGGATAAAATCAAGGATATGGCGTTCTTGCACTCAGAAAGCCATTACGATGGCAAATATGGCCATCAACCACAAAGAATTATTTTGCTGCGGTTCTCTTGGGCTTTCTTTTACCTGCTCTCCAAAATCGCCTTAAGTCTTGAGTTTTACCTTTTGTTTGGGATTTTCCTAGGAGGGAAGAAGTTTCTATGTTTCTGAATGGATGTTTTGTGTAAGATGACGCCAGGCAGCATTCCTAAATGAAAACTATGATTCTATTTGGTGATGTCAGCAGCTGAATTATGGGAATTTAGTATTCTTTCAAATTAATAGTAATTGGCTGTGAAGACAAGAGGTATATATATTACTTTTTCAATATAAGACTCACACACGCCCACACAAACATTTTATATATATATTTATTTTATATATATATATATATATATATATATATATATATATATATATATATATATATATATATATATATATATATATATATATATATATATATAGGAGAGGGTGGCAAGGAGATAGCCGGTCATCAAAAGGTGATATATTTATTACCTACGCATTTCGTAACAACACAGTTACATCATCAAGGCTAAAAGAGAAAACAACACAAATTAAAAATACATGGAATATTACTTTGACTTTAAGAATCTCAACAGATTATACAAAACTTACATTAAAACAAAGCATTTTAAAAAGCACCTGCTACACTGAAAGTTGAAGGCTGAATGATTTGGAAAGGAGAGAGAAGAAGCGAAGAAAACTGGCTCAAGCCAGATACAACTGTACAGAGGTGGTGTGAGTGTTCAACTTGGGCACTAACTGCTTAATAAATAATGACTCTAAGATGAGCAGTTCGTGTACACGGCTTGTTTGGCCTAAGACAGATAAGTCAGAATAGTTAATGCTGATATTACAAATTTTTTGTGATTTCTGATATTAGAAATTTCAGGATTGGACAATCCGCAGCCAGTACGATGGCTGACACCATTATGTGAATCAGCTCTGACCCTGAGCAATAGTTGAGTCGAACCTACCCCAAGTCCCCAAATTACATCTGGGGAAAGTATTTTTATATATGACTGAGGATTGCATTATTGGGCACATTCTGTCCTTAAATTTAAAAAGTGGTCCTCTTGTAAGGGGATTTTTTGAAAATAAAATAGCTTGCAACATGATAAAGTGTTTTTCAGTTGCAGACTTGAGATTCCTTCTAAATTTGTCATCTTGGATGTATCGAATACTGGCATATAGTTTCTTTCCTGGAGCAGTGTTTATGGAAGGGGAGTCAGATAGTTTCTTATTTAGAAAATTCTTGTAATGTTCAAGAAAACGTGGGGGAAACCAGTTATCGGTAAAATATTTATACAAGAACAACGTTTCTGTATGAAGTGAATCCCAGGAAGAGGTTAGAGTGTAGGCCCAATGAAGCAAGGTAAAAATTGAATTGAGTTTAAAATTATAAAAACAAGCACTATAAGAGTTTGAACCCAGATCTGAAAGTCTTTTCTAAAAACGGAGGTTTTAAAACTATCAATTCAATTTTTACCTTGCTTCATCGGGCAAGAACAAGAACTCAGGACTACAGTGACGCCTTAAACCACACAACCATCAAGGGAGGTAAAAGTTGATACCGACTCCCACCTACAAATCACTGTCAAACTCAGGTATTTGTAAGTAGAATCGATATCAACCCACCTCTACCACATTAGCTGTGTGGTGTGTTTGTCGCATGCAGCCTTAATATGAATTAATTTTATCACAGTGATTCATATACAAGCAACTGGATATTAAAGGACATTTGTAGCTTAATGCTTGTGTATGAATCACGGTGATGTGATAAAGTTCGTTCATAATATGGTTGCGTGCGACAAGCGCACTACACGGCTAACATGGTAGAGGTGGGCTGATATCGATTCTAATTACCAATACCTGAGTTCGTCAGTGATTTGTAGGTGGGAGGCAGTATCAACTTTTACCTCCCTTGGTGGCAGTGTGGTTTAGGACGTCACTGTAGTCCTGAGTTCTTGTTCTTCCGAGGTTCGAGCCCACGAGACGACGAACTTATTATCAACTGAAAAATTCCCCTTATGAAAATATATTATTTCCGGTTGGATAACATATATATAAAATATATTATTTCCGAGTTGGATATTAAAGGGCATTTGTAGCTTGATGTTTATATATATATATATATATATATATATATATATATATATATATATATATATATATATATATATATATATATATGTGGAACAGAAATAAATTTCTGACTATGTATATATATATATATATATATATATATATATATATATATATATATATATATATATTATATATGTACTTTTTCTTTTTTCTCGTCAGTAGATTATAATATCTTTCACGGGTATAACAGCAACAATAATAATAATTATAATAATAATAATGAGTGGTAGATAAAAGCAAGAACTTTACACCTAATCAAGTGGTAGCTCTTATAAAAATACTGACAGTCACTCACCCGGATACCAGTAACATGATGAAATGGAAATGACAGAAATTGCCTTAAGGAAAGAGAAGAAAAATCAGTGGAGGAAGTGGCAAAACCTCCAGATAAATCATGAAGATAAAGCAGACGATTAAGATCTCGCCTAAAGCAGAGCATAAAAAATGGGAGATAATGTTCCTGCACTCAGGAAACCATTACGTTGGTAAATATGGCCAGAAACTCTGAGAAAATCATTTGCTGCATTTTCCTATTCTGACTTTTACCTGCTCTCCTAAGTAATTAGCTTCTTATGCTGTATTTTGTTGTTTGATTGTCCTAGAAGAGTTATTTGAATTTATTGCAAAGTTCCTCGGGTAATATGCCACTGAGGACTAAGTATATTTTGCTGGCGTAATATCTGTGGTTGAAGTAAGCAATGGCACAATGTAAACTGAAAACAAATGCAGGTCAAGAAGGTGCATTTTAACGTAAAAACTATGCTCAATGACACAGCCATTACAGGAAAAGTTATAATGTCAAAGTACCTAAAATGAATGGAGGATCGGAGGATTTCCCCCATCTAACTAAATAAAGCATTCTGTTCAGTTCATGTACATATGAATGAAAACAGATCTGGAAAGTTGGTTTAGCTAGGGTTATTGGTTTGAATTACGTCAAAGAGAGTGATGGAGCAGCTTAATTATGAGGGTCAGAGCTTAATTATGACGGTCAGTCAAAACATCTTCAAGGAATGCTAGTAGTAACTGAAACTTTCAGATGTGACTGCACATTAAACTTGCTTATGTGAACAGTTACAAGAAATTTATTGTTCCCCGAATTACCTTTCACCTGAGTCCCTTTGAAGGTCATTAGGATAAAAAAAATAATCTCAAAAAAAAAAAAGAATCAGACGGTCTCACTCTGATTTAACACATTCACAACAAATGTGTGATCTCCATAGAATTTCACGAAATTGTGGTCAGCATAACTGGTGAGGATTCACCTTCCCATTCGTACTGTGATGCTGAATTCAAGCAGGGCAGGAACTGCACAAGAGATAACCCTTTCGGTCGGAAAGTTCAAAAACATCAACCGGTGACGAGGAAGTGGTTGCCTTTCATCGCATGGCTTTGGGTGCAATAGGTTTAGCTAAGCAACAGGCACCAAAGATCAGTTGTAACAGCGGGTTCTTTGCACTCTACTTTAACTAAAGTCTTGCAGAAGATGGAGTTACCTGAAAGATACGTATTACGAATGTTATCACAAGCGTCGTAAGCCAACCAGGCGCTGGTCTATGTTTTTTATTTTTCTGACGATATCATTGTAACAGACTACTGATAAAAAATTAAAATCGCTCATTGAAGTCTCATGCATAAGAATTATTATTGGGTAACTGGGGTATAATGTCATAACTGGGTACGTTTTAAGAATAATATTTGGCGGAACTGCGTCCCTACCTTGTAGTGACCAATTAGCCCAGCTGGCCCAAGTGACAGTGTATGCTTATGGGCCGTTAGCACAGAGGACGTGTGTGTACACACCTGGTGCCTTTCAGGTTGAGACTTCTTTAGGTAGTCTGGGTTCACACTAAAAAAAATGGCCTTGTTCTGGATGAGCTGTAGAAATCATTGGCAACGAGGAGGATGATGAAACGGTGCTTTATATCTGAACGCCTCTTCACGCGTTCAGATATAAAGCATCGTTAGAAGAAAAATCAATGGGCATGGGGGTGGTCATTGGGATTAGTCAGCTATGAGCTGCACGCTATCTTTAGTGTGTATTTATTCTATGAATAATCCATGGATTTTACTAGATTAGTGGATAGCCAGATTTAGAAATGGCTTTCAGTCTCAAGTGTATGCAGGTGCAAACCATAAATTGAAACTAGGAATTAGAGAGCAAGATACCTCAGTCAAACTGGAAAGATTTTTCAAACAATAATTGAATTCAAGAGAGTGGGAAAAGATGCGGTGATATTTATATTTATTCGCTAAAAAGCAGATGGAATTTGTGGGAATCTGAGCTGGGTTCGCCTGAGCACCAGACGAGCTGGAAGACTCAGACATACTTGGATGATACTTGTGAGACGGAAGACTGGAGATGAGTGGAGATTTGGGAAAGTGACAGCAAAGTTAAAGTTAAGTATATCTTAGTTTAACCAGACCACTGGGCTGATTAACAGATCTCCTAGAGAGGGCTGGCCCGAAGGATTAGACTTATTTTACGTGGCTAAGAACCAACTGGTTACCTAGCAAAGGGACCTACAGCTTATCGTGGAATCCGAACCACATTATGACGAGAAATTGATTTCTATCACCAGAAATAAATTCCTCTAATTCTTCATTGGCCGGTCAGAGAGTGCAAAGGAAAGACATAGGCTATGTGGCTAAATTTCACCGAAGCCATTTGCCTTTCCAGGCAACAATGAAGATGATGATGAAAAATACTTTATTTTACCATGGAAATAAATTAAACGCAGAGAGAATTACATGTAACTGTTAAGTGCGTCTCCCTTGGCTAGAATTCTAACCTGTCCCTTTGGCTTAGATATAGTGATGGGCAGTCGATTTAATCCATTTGGTTATCTTCAATGGATTTTGCAATCACAGCTAAAATATAATAGACATTTCTGTTCATGCACTCAAAAACGGAACACTGCATATCACAGGATGGATAAAGGCTAGAACTTTCGATAGAAATCTTTCCCATTTTACATAACACCATCTATTTTGAAAGCAAATGCTCATATGGACAAGAGAGGGGAAAATCATCATTCATTCAAAACTGGAAATGCTTTTTGCAATAAACTTCGTTCACATTGTTATGTGGTGCATTTTTACTTTATTTACTCCTTGAAAGCAAAAGGTTAATGTTTCGACGCACTATCAAAATGCTATTGGAAATGCTGAAGAACGACAGAATCTTGAATACTTTGCTACACTAAATAACCGCGGCGAATGAAAAATTTTTTCTAGCTTTCAAAATAGCTCTAATGGACTGTTATCTTCCTACGAATTTGAATCTGAGCCTAAGCTAAAATATTTTCAACTTCCTTTGGTATGTAAGAAAAAATGTCTTCACAAATATGGTACCGGTGTTATTCTCATTTATCGATTCCAATCGTTAACTCAAATGTTAAATATGACAAATTCTTGGTCAAACAAGGCACTTAAAGGTCTTTCTATTTGCCAGTACTTAGGTTTAGGCCATATCTCCAATTTGTCACGACATATTTTTGCCATTACTATATGCAATAAATTTCAATGCACAAAAGTGTATGTCGCCATTGATATATATTAGATTACATGGAAAATGTCAAGTAGAAGTCTGTTATAAACAGTTTTTTCTTTAACTAATGATTAATTAACAATCGGAAAAGGGTAGTTACGCAATGAGAGAAAACGCTTATCATACTGAGATTATTTCCTACACATCAATAATGAAGTGCCAAGATCTAGCAACCTTACCAGTAATGCCATTTTTCTCTCCACTGTGACCCGAAGTTCGTTTTGTATTCAGTTATTATTTTATTTACTCATTTGCGTCACTGATACATTTTTTTTTCGTCTACATCCTTTATCTTTAGGAGAACATGAAAATCACGAAAGTTAAAATCCAAAAACCGCCTCTTGGTGAAGGTTTGTCCTTCGAAAAAGTGAAAATATTGCATTTTGCCTGTGCTACATTTCCTGCCATGGAACAAAATCTCACTTCAGAAACTATACGAGAAATACCGTGGAAAAGAGGTAATTAAGAATAGATAATCGGGTAAATTCAACCGCTCTGTATATATTGTGGGCTTGGAAGCGATGTCTTTATTTCTATGTCAAAGAAGTTGTACCATTTTACAATAATTTCAAAATGAAAATAGTGCTATTATCTGTCAGCCTCAGCCCCTCCCCTATCTAAGCTTATGGCCGTACGTATCGCGAACTTTACATTCCTATACTCTTATTCAAAATATCCTTCATAACAGAGCCTAATTAAATAAAAAAAAAATAAACAGAAATCTGGACAAGGGCATATATACGAATAAAGTTGTGTTAAGGGATTGAGAAAACTAAACCATAAATTGTAACTTTCTCTCTTCCCTTCAAAGACTGCTTGCGTGTGCATTCTGGACTGCCTCGGCTGTTCCTTAGACTTCTTTTTCCTTTTCCTGGTGGGATTCGTACCACTCTCAGGAAATGAGATGCATTTGAGGAGTGAGGTTACCAAATCTTCCAGTATGTACCCGTCCTCTTTAGAGAGTTTTACGACTTCAGCGCTTTATGCAGTGCTTCTGCTGACCTTCACATTTGTTCCAGTGTCATACATTTTTCTTCTCAATTTATTTTTATTTCTTCTAATTTCATTTTCAGTAAATGTATGTTTGTGGATGTCTGGCTTTGCATTAAAGGCGGGTGAAAGGAAACCACCAATATAAGGTAGGTTCTTACTGTGTATTCTTGTAGAATGATATACAAAATAAACAAGGGACACAAATTAGATGGAACAGACGGGACGTTCTCTGGCTAACTTAATGATTGTCCCGGAAGCAAAAGTATTGCCAAAATAGTGAAATTTTTTCATCGCCATGACATACATGCATTAAGGAGATATTAGTTGCAAATAAACATATGAATATTATTATTATTATATTATTAAGAGAGGTGTTTTAATAGTATATGCACATAAGAATAAAATATTCGATATAAGGGTACAAGAGAATAAATGCAATGAATATAAGCACGATATCTTTCATGTATCAACAATAAATGAATAACAGAATAGCTCAGAAAATTCGCAATTATATCAGTTAGAGTAGTGATACTTCCGAGCACAAGAGTATATCACATACGTGAGGAAACACATCGATACCAGAGATCCTTGGTAAATTATTTCAAGGGAAGACCTATAACGATTTTAATACTATCAGCACAGCGGCACAACATCTGTAATCATAATAGTGTGATATATATATATATATATATATATATATATATATATATATATATATATATATATATATATATATATATATATATATATATATATATATATATATATATATATATATATATATATATAACTATAGATCATCAGACCAAGATAAAAACCAGACAAAGGACTAAAACATTTCCTTCATTTTCTTTTCTTTCAACATTTGGAGATTAATGTTTAATAACATGAAATAAAAACCTCATAAAGCGGGTAAAGGTAGCTCGTAATGACTTGCAATTGGTTTAAAGGCCGCCATTAAAATGTTTTGCATTTTTACGAGCTACGTCAAAAGGAGATGGTTGCTCCATCAAAATCTTTCTCCAGTGAGCGCGACTGTGTTTGGGGGTGTGGGGCATGCGCATGCGTGGGGAGGGGGGGGAAGCACGTGGGCATTAGGACTAGGTATTGATATTGGGAGGGACAGTCCTCAGGAGAAGCGGATGGGATAAATCCTATGTTTGAGTTGTCGATCTAATCCCAGGTTGCTGAGTGAACATGATTCATGGGTGCTTTCTATCTGCCATCATGCAATATTATATTGCAGATTTTGTCGCCTTCTTTTTCGTTATTGCACTATTTAACCGAGGTGAATTCTTCCACAGAGAATAAGTATATTTTCCGTTGGTTTCTGATTGTAAATTAGATATACTGATTTGTACTAACATTGTTTTCTTTTGTAGCGCTAATGTTGCAATAATTGATTTAATTACAATGTGCTTCGAATTTCTTCACGTTAAATTTCTTATTCATAAAATAGCTGTCACAATAGTTAATTCTGATTACTGTAATGCATGCTTAATGTCATGTCTGACAATAACATTTTGTTTCACTGTTTAATGTGACAATACATTCCTTCGTGCAGTGTATCTGTAAAAAAAACTTTGTTTACAATGAACAATTTATGAGTAAGCAAAGTGACATAGAATCAGGGATATAGGGACAATTCATCCTCATAATACAGAGCGTTTATTTCAATTTAAAGGGATATTTATTTCGTACTAATTACATACGAAATATCTTTTATATAAGTGAAGGAAAATCATCAGTAAATTTGAGAAAGATGATTCATTATCTCTTGTTTTCACGCAAGAGAGTGAGTATAGAGTGCTCATCCTAAGCTTAAAAAAAAAAACGTAATGCAAAGCGCGATATGGCATTTCCATCTGCAGAATGTTTTAAGTAAACATCACGTAATTAAGTAATGACTGTCGTGTCTGTGTGATTCTCGTCATTAAATACAAGATATTCAAGGACCCCAGAACGATACCTCAAAAAACGAAAACCCTCCGTACCGACAGTGAGTCAAGTCGGGGACATTGACCATCACATCATTTTTTAAAAGTGTGACCCATTCATTACAAGACTCTGATGACGTAATTAGAATCACGGCCATTCCCCTTAGGAATAATAATTTTGTTGCTCATATGAGACTAATAAGCAAGGGGCGACTTTAATAGCTTCACCGGAAACAATTATGGCAGGCTATAAGTTTAATTAAAATTTAAAATTCCTAGTTCTAGTAAGCGAGCTGGGATTTTCCCACGGAAGTGCGCGATGGAAATTTAGTTTTCCTTCTCATAATTCTAGTGTTTCCCGACATTTTATCCTTTTTAGTATATATAATTCGTATGTAAATATAACTACGTTAAGGAAATTATATATTTTCATAAATATACATGCAAACTTAGAATATGAATGGAATCTGTGATATTGAGATCACATTAATTTCTAGAAACGCTCTAAAATACGAAGATGCATATAAAATGTATTTCTTTATAACTTTGTCACATTTCCATTTAATGTACCATGGTATTATTCACTGATATTTTATTCAAATTACATGCAGTAATGACATGTAGATTAACTCGGATGATTTAAATTTCTTGCTTTAGCAATTCGTACAAAATTCTATAGTAAAACAGTAAACTATTACTTAATTATTAAAAACGTTATATATTCCTCACTTCAAAGCCAGCTAAAAGTAAAACTACGCCCTGAACCGCAATATTTTAATCACATTCATTTTGGTGATCACTAAGTGGAATTTCACTCATTGCATTATATATATATATATATATATATATATATATATATATATATATATATATATATATATATATATATATATATATATATATATATATAAAATAAAAGACTTAGATATATTTGAAATATAATATGCTAGTTTCTCCCGTAGACTGTCATCTTTCTTACTTTTCTCATGATTCTATACATGTCCAGTTCATATTGAAGATATATGGCCTTCGAGTATCCATGCTAAAAGTGTCTTTGCTTCTCCTCGTTAGGTAAATGAACGATGTCAAAATGAGGCCAGAAACCTATTTTGAATTTTCCTAAATATCCAGAAATGTTCTATTTCTTATTTCATCTCTAATAAAACACGATCACATGGTATTAGAAGCATTAAAACTCTTATTCATTCCATGTAGATTGTAGATAGTTTCAAATTTACATGATGTTTGTATAATGTTCTGTGGATTCTAAGTAGTACACAAATACAGGGCTTTTTAAAATGTACTGTAATTTTAGTTAGTAATGAATCAATTTTTTCAAGCGTTACAATGGAAACAAACTATTAAGAGGAAACAGAAAATTGTACTAGAATGTTAAGTTTATATAGTCTTTGTAAGTTTAACAACACAAAGTTTCTTATTTTGACTTAGAATATTTTTTAAATTAGTAACCCTGATAGCCTCCTAAGTGTAAATGATAATGACAATCTACACTTCCACTTGCGATTCGGTTTGATCCTATTCTCAACGCACGATACAAAATACAAAATTGTAAACATGTTATTAAACTTTCAAAGTATTTATCGATGCGATAGTTTAAACTTGACTAATATTACCTAGACCGTAGAGTTATGTACAACATGCGCTATGATGGGTAGCCGAAGTTTATGGCAATATAAAAGAGAATATAAACTAACTTTTCAACTTGATGTTAGAAGGCATTTCATGGTGCCGTATTACAGAGCTAAACTGAAGCATAAGTATTCAGCTTTTTACTACTAATTATTCATCAATCTGACAAATAGCCCAGGCTTTACTCAGATCATATAAAATATTGCTTTTCTCGTGCTTGTTTTAATCGCAGATGCGAACATGTATGACGTGTTAACCCTCTTTTAACGACCACAAGGTTTTTAAAAATAATGAAGCCAGTTACAGATTTAAGGAGCGGAATACCACAGGTATATATTTTCATCAACCACTTAAAAACGAGGTTCCTGTTGGCTCCCTAAGTCGGGTGTCTCAGAATTCTCCTTTACACAATTCACCTTATTTTCTTTTCCGAGATATTTACATCTTCATCTAGGGGCATTAATGTCAATAAAGCTAGTGATAATTGTTGACAATTCTTAATAATGGAAAATGAGTCTCCATCGTTAGATGGATGAGCAGAGTTTTCACATACTTGCTTCTACCTATGACACCTTTGGCTCAGTAGTCTCGATCAGGATCCAACTTATCCTTCTCATGCTATTTTTCACGTCTTCTCTTCCTACCTTACATTTTCCCTGTCTACCGCCTCCCTCTTCTCTCCTTTCTCTCCCTTCATTAAGAATTTCTCCTGAACGTTAAAATGGGTCGTATCACAACTGAGGGTGATAACGCCACGTCACATCTTAAGGCATCAATATTTCGTCACTACCAGCTAGCAAATAATTAACTGACAGCTGACCAGCTTTCATGATTGCATATGAAATATTTGTTCATCAAACGACGTATGTTGGACTTCCTTGGTTATAGTAAGTAACCTAATGCATATTGATTAACTTTCTTGAAGGAGGCAACAAATCTAGCCGGGGATATTCATGAGTTATTAACCGTAATAACCTTAGGGAGAAATTTTTCCTTTTCTTGTAAAACTCTCTTCAGGTCATATGAATGCATTAGACAGTGTCGCTGCTGTCCAACAATTGTAGAGCCTGTTCTGAGCATATACTCATGAAGTATTGCTAAGATTATGGATAATTAAAAAAATATAAATAATTTAGAATTACTGAAACTACGATATCTGATTTCTATTTATAAAATCTTCGGTAACGTATCTGGTATGCGGAACATTGGGTAAAAGTATTCTGTTTATAGAAAAGGAACCCTTCTTTCCCTGCATATTTTTGAGAACGGAATTAGTAACACCAACTCTCATATTTCAAGTCAGCTTTGCTCTTTTGGCATAAAAACTTCACCTAATCCCAAGGACCGCATATAGGCCATGCAATTTGGATTCATGTCCTATGTATCAAGTTATTTTACGGTCATAAGCATAATTTGAAAAAATATGTTCCTTCGGGTAACATAAGTGATGGAACAACTTTCTGATGGCACTCGATCTTGTTGCACGTAATATATATACATGTATATATATATGTATATATATATATATATATATATATATATATATATATATATGTATATATATATATATATATATATATATATATATATATATATATATATATATATATATATATATATATATATATATATATATATAATTTAAATATGACCTGATTCTCAGTCATATAAAATGTTCTACCAGGTATGATACAATTAAAACATGCGTGTTTTCCTTAATGGTTACACAGGGCCCTGTTGCTAATATTACGCTACTTAATTATTATGCAATTATAGTCGGAAGGTACTCTTGAGGTGAACGTCTTATAGACGCGCCCCAACCCGTCGACCGCTAAACCCTTATTGCCCATTAACTTTTCAAACTTAACTTGCTTAGGTCATAGACCCCAGCTGATTGGTCTCTTATAATCGAAAGGAACCAATAAGGGTCTTCTATGTATAGCACCCACTTGAATTGCCCACGCCAAACCCCAACGATCGTATGGCGTTCGACGAATCAGCAGTATCTGTTCGTTACTCTCTGATCACAAAGACGTACAAACAACTAGCAGATTTCTGTTATGCCTCAAACATGAATTTCTATATAAATCAGTTCATAATATATATATATATATATATATATATATATATATATATATATATATATATATATATATATATATATATATATATATATATATATATATATATATATATAAAAGTGAATGTTTGTATATTTGTTTATCCACTATGGAAATCCAAACAGCTTGACAGACCCAGAATTTTGTACAAGGCCCCTAAGTCACCCCAGAAAGGTTTATAACTCAAAATCAAACCCCTACCCCGTGGCAGACATACAAACACAGACAAAGCAAATGAAATTTTTGTTTTTGTCATCTTTTACTTTAGCTTTCCAGGTTTATTCTCATTTTTCACCTGACACTTTACCTTTCTTTCCCAGCACTGCCAGACGTATGATTAAGCTGTGGCAAAGACGTGAGGATGATTCAGCGTCTACAAACTTACTAACGAACGACAACAGAGGTCACCACACGATCATTTGTGTTTGTTGACAGATGAATATATACATATAAATTGATAAACAAGGTATGACTGAAGCTATGGTACATATGGCTGAAATGTTGACATTGTAATGCGTACGGTGACAATAATACATTTGATCCAACAATTATGTGAAAGAAGATATGTGTATAAAAGTTGTTGTGAGGAGATTAGCGAGCCAGGTGAGATGACGGTGTGTGGGGTCCACACTGGACCCTACAGGACTTCCCCCTTTGGAGAGGCCTACGGTAATAGGTTGGTTTCTGGGAGGTAAGCTGGTTTTAGATGATTGATAGATACCCACGTTGTCCTGCTGTCTACTGTCGCCTCTGGATGATACGGTATGGTCCCGAGTAGGCTGGGGAGAGGAGGGGCTCTGTGTGCATCTACCTGTATGAACGCAAATTTTGCATTCTGCAGCTCACTGAGGACGCACACTTCTCTGGTCACATGGTAGGTCGTCTTGGCTGGCATTATCTGTTCTACTGCTTTTCGGGTGTCCGATGGGGATGTTGGGCTCATTTGATCTCGAAAGACATCTGTTGGCAATGTTAATGCCTGGCCATATAGGACTTCTGCTGGAAATGCGTTGAATGCTGTGTGCTGTGTCGTTCTCCAGGCCAAGTAAGACCCATGGTAACTCCTTTCTCCAGTTCCCGCCTTAACATCTGGCAGTGAGTGATGCTTTCAATGACCAGTGTAATCTTTTGATGATGACATTAGTTTCTGGATTGTAGGCCACGATGTGTGTTTGGCATAGGTGAGCTTCTTGGGGGCTAAACTTCTGAAACATGAGTGGATCGGTGGGGTTTCGGTTTCTATATGGTTCTGGATGTTGTGTTTTGCTGGTTTGGTTAAGTCGTGCTGCATGTTGTGTGCTGTTAGGAAGTCTGCTCCTAACAGTGCTATTGTCACAGCTGCCATGACGAAGGTCCAACTGTAGTCCATTAAATGACACGTTCATGTCCCACCTCCCATACATCTTGAGTGTCGCTCCACTGGCGGTGGATACATGGAGGTTGGTAGGTGTAGTAGGGTTGAGTCATTCATTCGGACTGGCTGGCACAAATGACCTGCATGCTCCAGTGTCAATGAGGAATTCTGTGTCTGACCTCCCTGATGAAGAAGCACGTGGAGCCTCTACGTTTATCCCTGGAAGAAAGACAGTGGTGGGCAGGCACAGTTTCTTACAAGGCAACTGGTCTGCTCACCGCAGACGTTTAGTTGGATGGGTTGTGGGTGCGACCCTTTTGCATGTGTTTTTTGAAAACAGGCAGCCTTTGTCACATTTGCGGGTTTTCTTCCCTAATCTCCAGTGGAGGTAGCACATCCCCTCTGGTGGTTTCTCTTTCTTCTGTTTGGTCTTTCCCTTGATGAATTGCTTGGGGAAGTTTCGTTTGTGGATGGGGGCAGCTAGTCCCTCTGGGTCGCTGTTGGATTCCATGTTGGTTGACTGCTGGGCCCATCGTGGTGCTGCTGCTGCTTTTGGGCTCCGCCATACTTTGAGCCATGTGCTCTGCATCGACCAACTTTAGGAATTCCTCGATTGTTATCGTGAAGGCATTGGGCATAGCCACCATTGTTTGGCAGGGTAATCTTGTGAGGAATACCTCTCTCACAAGGTCTAGGGAGGACTCAGGTTGGCTATCTGTGGCAGGTAGTGTGATGAGCCACTGCAACTGGTTGTAGATGTGCGATGGTCACTCGTCTCTTATGGGTGCCCCCACGTAGTTGAGGAATTTCTTGACTCTTAGGGTGGGTGGTATGCTGAAGGATGACTTCAGCTGGTCCTTTAGCAATTTGTAGGTGACAGGGTTTTGACTTGCTCGAAGACATCGTCCGGCAGGAATTCGAGGACAGTGTCTCCTTTGTGTGTTGAGAAGGTGATTTTATTCGATCAGAAGATTGTTTCCACCCTGAAGAACCAAGCTTCCGAGTTGTGGGGCATGAATGGGGCTAGACGTATGGTGGCGGCGACCGTGGTCTTGCTGGAGAGGCTGGCATCATTGGGGTTGGCTGGGTCAGTCATCTCTGTGATCACCAATGTAGCAAAGGCATGAGTAAGAGTCAGCGTTTACAAACTTACCAACTAATTCAGACAACAAACAGGCAGGTTAATAACTCTTGCGAGAGGAAATGTAGCACCTGACACCAGGCAACTGAATACAGAGGTCACCACATGATCATTTGTGTTTGTTGGCAAATGAATATATACAGATTGATATACAAGGTATGATTGACGCTATGGTACACATGGCTGAAATGCTGACACTGTAATGCATATGGTGGCAATGATACATTTGATTTGACAATATTATGAAAGGAGATATGAGAATAAAAGATGCATGGCGCATTCTGTGTTTCTTGCATCCACACATTTTATGTGCAGAGATGTTGTTGTGAGGAGATTAGTGAGCCAGGTGAGATGACGGTGTGTGTGGTCCACGCGGGACACTATAAACCTGTACAATAAATCCAATAGCATAAATTTTTACCAGAATTTATGTGAAATTTTATCATAATTTATGACATATATTAATATAATTGTTTATTACCATAATAAAATCAATATTGAAAACCTATATCGGTTTAAATGTGGTTTACAATCCTAGCCACGGAAAAAAGTAACTGACCAAATGCTTCTGTGACAGACATCTCATTAAAAAACTACCCGTGACAAAACTACCAGCTTTTTTTCAGTGTTCATTTTAAGCCAAACATGTCTTAATCATACTTTGCCAATAAAATACAAATTCTCAAGTACCCTGTGGTATTACCATCATCATATCTAATTACTTAATCCACACAAAAAAAAATTGTAGTTATGGGCACAACTTTGGAGATCAAGAAATAATTAATCAACGAGACGAAACAAATCCATCACCATCTGAGCATGTGTTTTAGCAGACTAAATGCCTCTGTGATAAAACTACCCCCTCATTAAAAAATTACTTGTGACGAAAATATAAAACTACCCCCCATTAAAAATTACTTGTGACGAAAATACCACTTTTTTTCAGTGTTCATCTTAAGCCAAACTTATCTTAATTATACCTTGCCAATAAAATACAAATTCTTAAGTACCTTGAGGCATTACCATCATCATATCTAAGTACTTAATCTACAAAAAAATCTCCATTTATCAACAATTTCTATATTAGACCATTCAGACTTCAGCCTACACTCTCCCTCAGAGATGTCAAAGGACAATGAAACTCATTCGTTAACACATACAGGAAACCGAAAACAGTTGCAGTTCTTTTTACGGTGTCTAAAATTACAATTGTGATAATTTAATATTTATATATAGCCAACGGACACTGTAACTTAACCTCTGTGGATGGGTAACATACATATATGTTTCCATATAGCTTTGTGGTAAAGTCTGGGTAACATATTTATATGTTTAAGATTTCATGCCATTCAGTTTTAAGGGAAAAATGTTTTGATCACTTCCATGGGCCACAATAGCTCAGTAGAGGACAGACAGAGAGATCAGTCTGACTTGAGATGTCATGGGAGAATGTACTGCCGCTCCCAAGCCCAGGGCATCTCGTAAATATTTTACAATAAATAAATACGCTCAGAATTTGTTACTGATTTTGGTTCTTATCTGCATGATATTGTGTGACCCGTAACTATAATTTTACAAAATAAGATTTAAAAAATTAGAAAAAACTCTTATAACATAGTAAAATTAGCATATTTTTACGACTGTCTTTTGTAAAAGAGGCCCCACATAGGGTTGGAAATATTCACTTTCAACTTCCCAAGAAAGATACAGAAAATTTTGTTTATTTTTTTCTTAGCCTATACCATGTGCAAATGCATATCTTCCTCTTTCTATTGATGTGCTTTTTTTAAATTGGCCATCCTTAAATTTAGCCTGGTCCAGAGGTGTGCTTAACATATATTTAGCACGAACTGTGAGGGTTAAGTAGCTGCTGGATAAGGCTGACATCAACATATATGACATTTCCTTTTTTTATTCATTCAAATGCGAATTTCCTCATTAATTCGTTCGTTTCTTCTTTGTTTTTACCTTGGGAATTCACCATAGTGACTGCTTCGTGATGTTGCGGTGACGTATTCCTTGTAAAGTCGGTTTAAAAGAGGACTCAAATTAATTATCGTGTAGTTAGGCAATACCACCACACACAACTTCATCATACCACCTCTACCAAATGTTCTTTCTCTCTCTCTCAAGACATCACACAAACAATCTGGAATGGAATTTACCTATGAGGTTTTTAACTATTGCAAGTAAATTCATGCTTGCAATCTCTCTCTCTCTCTCTCTCTCTCTCTCTCTCTCTCTCTCTCTCTCTCTCTCTCTCTCTCTCATTTATAAATTCCCCTTTATGAATGGGGTTAAACACCAAGGCATACTAGAAAAAACCCGAGAATGTGTGCCACTGCAAGTCAATCATTCTCTCTCTCTCTTTCTTTCTTTCTTTCTCTCCCTCTTTCACCATTTTAATCAGATAAGAGCCAGGATATATTTTTACCTGTGTATAACGTGTTCATTTAAAGTAATGATTTCAAGACAGAGTTATTAATCAAAGGAAAGACAAGTATTTTCAATGATAATACACATATATTACACAACAAAATAATTCCAGGTGAACAGGTAGTGTGTATATATATATATATATATATATATATATATATATATATATATATATATATATATATATACATACACACACATATATATACATATATATATATATATATATATATATATATATATATATATGTATAAATATACATACATATATATAGGTATATATATATAATATATAATATAGAATATATTATATATATATATATATATATATATATATATATATATATATATATATATATATATATATATATATATATATATATATATATTATGATTAGCAAGAATTCACTAGCAAATTGCCTCCCCCCCTCTTTTGTTGTTGTTGGTTGTTCTGTTGTTTTCATGTACTGCCAGCCGCCCGATCGACAGACCATCTGTCTATCGACTTAGCACGGTCAGAATACAAGGGTTTAAAAGATTAAAGGCCACTCCCTTTAAGATCTTTCTTCGAGGCAAAGTGATCTCTGTCTGGCAGTTTCCTTGCAGGCAAATCTCCTGCAGGCATCAGCTGGAGATGATTCAACACCCCCATATGTTGGAAGTGCCCCCTGCCCCATAGGAGGAGATAAAAGGAGAAAACACAAGGCCTCGCTCTCACACACGTGCGCGGGACAGGGAGTGAAGAGGACCCAACACCTGGCCCCATCGATGCCCTTGCATCCTAACCACGTGGCCCTTTCCAAAGTGTACTTTCTCCTCGTGCCCTTCGACCGCAAGCCACGTGCTCGCTTTACCGTTGACCTGCTGGATGCCCCTTAAGAATTGCCCGGCCCTTCGTGAAATTCCCACGCGTTGCCCTTCTTCAAGAAGTCCCCATCGCCTTGCCCTTGCATCCTAACACGTGGAAGAACTCGCCCTCGGAAATCGCAAGTCATCCACGGACCAATTTCCTACGTTGGAACCACTCCTGTCTTACGGTAATGTGCCCTGGAAAACCTCCATTCAGTCACGCTTTGTCCTTGTAACATTTACTTGAAGTGAGCGCCATTAATCAACGAATCCCTTGTCTAATGTCCGTGCGCCTCTTGCATCGGCAGTACTAAGTCTTTATTAATTCATCGAAGTCCCTTGGCACCCTCAGTGCAGCTTCGAATTCATTATTCTTTGTCTATTTTCATTACTGGCGTATAATGTGCATATCTCTCATTTCAGAGGGACCCTATTTCGTGGAAGCTTCTTGGACTGTGTCTGGAATCCCCCAGTTTCATTCATCCCGTAGGAATCCCCTTCAGGATCAATAATCTACTTGCGTTCCTCTTTCCCGTACTGATGTCATTTATGTAAATACACTCCTTTAAATTTGCCCACGTGTTTTACGTAATATTTCTCTCAGTAACAAGAGCCCTATGCTCATATGAATTTCCCCTTTGTTTTCCTCTTTTTTACGTTTTCCTGGACCCACGAAGTCAGAATCACAAGGCTAAATTACCTTAAATTGTTGCTACCTGTCTCACAGAGAATATCTCAAACTAAATCGCCAGGAAAAATGTAAAAATGCGGACTTAGTCACTAAAACATATTTTGATGACCAAGTTTATTGAGGACTGACGAAAGTTATAAAGTTTTTATATTCTTCACAGTTATTTTCTACTGTAAGTTCGAACACAAGTATATTATTGCCAATCCTTCGAAATATATATATATATATATATATATATATATATATATATATATATATATATATATATATATATATATATATATATATATATATATATATATATATATATATATATATATATACTGACCATTCCTGGGAAAACTATGAATGACAGTCGACGTGTAGGTGGAGGGAAAAGGGAAAGGGGAATGCAGAGGGAAGGGGAGGGGGAAGGGAAAGGAGGAGGGTAGGGAGAAGGGAGAGAGGGGAGTGACTTGTGCTGACGGTCCGGCTGACAGTTCTGCTTTTTTCGTGTGAACGTCCACCCTTTGACCTGTCATGGGTGAACTACAGGCATCACTGTGGTGACAGTCCCTTTTATCCAGGTATTACTGTGATGACTGTCCCTTTTATCCAGAAATTACTGTTTTGTCCGTCCCTTTATTCCAGGTATCACTGTGGTCACTGTCCCTTTTATCCAGGTACTACTGTGCTGTCTGTCCCTTTTAGCCAGATATTACTGTTTTGTCTGTCCCTTTTATCCAGGTATTAATCTAGTGACCATCACTTTTATCCAGGTATTACTGTGGGGAATGTCCCTTTTATCCAGGTATTTCTACAAGGAATGTCCCTTTTATCCATGCATTACTGTGTTGTCTGACACTCTTAAACAGGTATTACTGTACTGTCTGTAACCTGTAACCAGGTATTACTGTGCTGTCTGTCCATGTTATCCAAGTATTACTATATTGATTGTCCCTTTTAGCCAAGTATTACTATGCTGTCTGTCCCCTTTACCCAGGTGTTACTGTGCTGTCTGTCCCCCTTTAACCAGGTATTACTGTGCTGCTTGTCCCTTTTACCCAGGTATTACTGTAGTGACTGTCCCCTTTACCCAGGTATTACTGTGGTGACTGTCCCTTTTATCCAGATATTACTGTGGTGACTGTCCCTTTTATCCAGGTATTACTGTATTGACTGTCCCTTTTACCAGATATTAGTGGTGACTGTCCCTTTTACCAGATATTAGTGGTGACTGTCCCTTTTACCAGATATTAGTGGTGACTGTTCCTTTTATCCAGATATTGCTGTGGTGACTGTTCATTTTATCCAGATATTACTGTGGTGACTGTCCCTTCTATCCACGTATTACTGTGGTGACTGTCCCTTTTACCAGATATTAGTGGTGACTGTCCCTTTTATCCAGACATTGCTGTGGTGACTGTCCCTTTTACCAGATATTAGTGGTGACTGTCCCTTTTGTCCAGGTGCTACAGTGGTGACTATCCCTTTTATCCAGGTATTACTGTGGTGACTGTCCCATTTGTCCAGGTGTTACTGTGGTGACTGTCCATTTTATCCAGGTATTACTGCGATGACTCCCTTTTATCCAGGTATTACTGTGGTGACTGTCCCTTTTATCCAGGTATTGCTATGGTGACTGTCCCTTTTATCCAGGTATTACTGTGGTGAAAGTCCCTTTTATACATGTATTACCATGCTGTTTGTCACCTTTAACCAGTAATTAATGTGCTCTGTTTCCCTTTTATCCAGGTATTACTCTGGTGGCTGTCCCTTGTATCCAGGTATTACTGTGCTGTCAGTACCTTTTATCCTGGTATTACTGAAATGACTGTCCCTTTTAACACTGTGCTGTCTGTCCCTTTTATCAAGGTATTTCTATTATGACTGTCCCTTTTATCCAGGTATTACTATGGTAATTGTCCCTTTTATCTAGTTATTACTGTGCTGTCTGTCCCTGTTATCCAGGTGTTACTGTGGTGACTGTTCCTTTTATCCAGATATTATTGTGGTGACTATCCCTTTTATCCAGTATTACTGTGGTGATTATTACATTTTTTCTAATCAATAACGTATTCTTTTGCACTTTTTACGCAAATATTGTGAGTCATCATTACAGGGCTGACTGGCCTCATAAAATTTTCCACTTGGCCTAATTCTGAGCCTGTTGTGCTTAAGCACTAAATTGTTCGCGCCTTGAGAAAAATTTTTATACCCTTCATGGTCAGGTAAAACAGGAAGACAAAAATAACGTATTTCCATATGGAATTTGCATCAGGAATAGTTAGTATATGATAGTGATAGTGAGTAAGGAGTCGAGTTGATACGTAACATTAAAATATTTTCATTCGGCAGAAAAAAGTAATTAACCAATTATTAAACCAATATAAATAGAGAACAACAACAAAAAATAAGTTGATAGATCCTTTCGAACATAATCAAAGAAAAACAACAGTAAATTATGTTTCTTCCGGATACTCAGCAACTCTAGCAAGTTTCAGTACATGGATGCTATTCACGTTCTGATATTTAGTGTGACCCCAAAAGCACCGATAACTCCGTTCACATATGTCGTTACCATTCACCATTCTTTCTATGCCTATGTGACTCGCATTATACCATTCATTTATAAAAAAAAAAAAAAATTTCTTTAACTGGTATACCTAACCTCTCCTTCAAGTTTATAAAAATATTCTATGTCAATTCGACTTTTTTATAATATTAAAAAGAAAACTGGCATATGTAAGATTTATAAGTCTCCTCAAAATTCGGCGTTCCAGGTGTGCCAACCGAACCTCATACTTTAATGCATTTCACCACCCTTCAGTCAAGGGAATGTATTTTAAGTAAAGAAGTTATGAATTATAAAATAATCTGACAATTATGTCCAATTTGCCAACTTAAAATAACATTATTTCTTTAAACAGATGAGAATCTGATAACACTAGTTATTCCAAATTCCACCCACTTATGCTTTATTTATGCAAGATAACATTCTTTTAACAGAAAGCTCTTTATTCAGATAATAATTCTCTGATAACACGGTAGGTAGGACTGTTCATCTAAACATGATGAAATATTTCA
>NC_089769.1:24557083-24614583 GCF_040412425.1 Macrobrachium rosenbergii
ACAAACCCAGTTCGCTGTCTGTGCATCCATTCCACTCCAGGTTCCTCCTGGGGCCTAAGTGTTCCCAAGATGAAAGATACAATTTCCACTTCAAGCCTCTTCATGTCCATCTTTAGATAGCAGTTCTTTTTTGTCTTAACTATTCCTTTGTCTTTTACTCTTGTGTACCATGGCATGACCACATTTATCATACAATATAATCTGATATTCGCTAGTTTAATTTCTTTATATTTATTAATAGCATTTTTATTATTATTATTCAGACGATGAACCCTGTTCTTATGGAACAACCCCACATGGTACACTGACTTGAGATTCAAGCTTCCAATGAATATAGTGTTCATTTGATAGATGTAACGGAAGGTAATAGGAAACACATACAAGAGTAATCAGTTATTAGAAAAATATAAAAAAATTAATAAATAAATAGATATAACTGCAAGTAAATGATTAAAATGTAAGGAGAATTGTTTTAGGGTAGTAATGCGTTGCATTTACGTTTGAAATTTTGCAGTTCCAATTGCGCAACTTCCTCAGAGAGACTGTTCCAATATCCAAACTTGTGAGGTATAAAGGACCTTTGAAACTGAGAGGTTCAACAGTGAGGCACATTTATTGCATTTTGGTGCTGCTGTTCAGCAAACCTGGTTACTCTCGGCAGAAAAAGAAGACTGTGGATCAATTGTGAATGCGAAAGATCTCTGTTAAAATAGAATTCATGAAAAATTGACAAACAAGAGACCATCCGTTGGTGGTCGAAGTCATAACTGCGAATATTAGGAAACGGAAACCTACCACCACGAACCACTCTATATAAAAGAGACAAATCTCTGGCAGAGGCAGACATCCACACCAGAGAACAGTATTCTAGTAAAGGAACGTCAAATAGCCTAAAATAGATTGCACTGGTTTTATCGTTGTTTTATATATATATATATATATATATATATATATATATATATATATATATATATATATATATATATATATATATATATATATATATTATCAGGTTCTCACCTGGCCTTCTTACTGTATCCATGTTCAGGGTCCAATCCGTGATCTAGCTTGTGAAGAGGGGTTACTAATACACCATGAGATTCTGACTACAATTGCTAGGTCAGGCAGGAAACTAAATAGAAAAACAGTTGGGCTGAAGGCCGTACTTCAACAAGGGACTGTTGCAGATAAACACTTAGGTTTACTTCAAATGGAACATATTTACAATAAACATGTCAATCAGAAGACTGGGGAATGATAGGCAGATACAACAGGGACTGCCACGTGTTTAGTTATTCTAGCACTGGTTCGAATATTGAAGAGTCTATGATTAACTCTCTTGAAAGGGATACTGAAGAATTGATTGCAGTGGCCTTTTCACTGCAAGAAGCACAAGCCAAGTAGATGTTTCCACAGCTGGCGATATACTGTCTTATAACGGAGTGATGGAGGGGCCTCGTCGAATTTTACCAGGTCTGGAGGGATGAGTTTAATGGGAATGCATAGGTAATGTGATTGGGGCCAGCTCAGTAAGGAGCATACAGGGGATGTGTGTCAGTCTGCTACCGACTGGTTTCTGAGGCAGACGACCACTGTTTCTCTCCTTATATGAGCTTGGAGGCTTATTTTCTTGCCCATTCCTGAGGTCACTGGGATCACAAGATGGCGGTCCAGTCACCTGGTTTTCTATGCTGGAATCTTCCAAATCCTGGTGACTTCTGGCAACCCATGTTTGCCAGTTTTTATGGAGGACTCAACCTTTCTGGCGGATTTTTGGCAGGCTTTCGTCTCCATTCGCCTTTTATCTGAAAAGAGGTAATTCAAGCAGTCACCAGGTCTTTAAGAAAGATGAACAGATGCACCAAAAAGGGGAGCATGGAGAGAAATTTGCGTAGGGGCCGAGTTTCTCACGCCCTTCCTCAGTTAGTTCTCAGTATGAAAATTACTTTATTTAGTTTGCAAGGCAGTTGGGAGGTTTGGGTTTGCTTAGGAAGTGGTTTTCCACATCACAATAAATAAATAAATATATATAAATATATATATATATATATATATATATATATATATATATATATATATATATATATATATATATATATTTTTTTTTATATACATATATATATATATATATACATTATCTAACTTTTGTGTGCGGCATTTCCTGATACTTTCATTAGTTGTTTCTTAAAAGTAAGATGTGAGTTAAAAGTTACACCAAGAATAGTTAAAACTTCAGACTCATTCAGCAGAGTCCCATCGACCTGGAAGGGATGATGGGTGTGGAAAATCTGCACGAGAACTTAATCAATAGTGTTTTTATTTTACTGGAGATCAGCCTCACACCTCAACAGCTATACCATTCACTAATCTGCTCCATATCAAGATTAAGACTAAGGGCAGCTTCATTTTTCATTTTACCACACCCACAAATGTTGCATCATCAGCATACTGAACAACCTTGCTTTCCAGGTCAACAACCATATCACCTGTATACACTAAAAACAACAGCAGACCAATAACACTACCCTGTGGAACTCCAGACACAATATGTCTTGGTTTTCTTAAGACCCCATCAACAACAACTCGCTGCTGTCTACCTGTAAGGAAATCTCGAAGTAATCCTAAAACATCCGCCCACTGCAAGTTTCTGCAGTCTACAAGTAAGTGCCTTGTGATTTAGTAAATCGAATTAGGCTACTCTCAAAAAGCATATCAAGATCTTCTTCCATAGGGCATGTCAAGTCTAAAAGAGCATCACAAGTACCTAACTGCTTCCTATATGCATATTGGCTATAAACTAACAATCTTTTAGGTTCCACATACTTGTATAGGGTGTTAACAATAAGTTTTCTGCAACTTTGGAGAGCACAAGGAGAATGTGAAAGATATCTGTTAAAATACAATTTATGAAAAATTGTCAAACAAGAGACCATCCATCGATGGTCCAAATCATAACTGCTAATGCTAGGAAACAGATGCCTACCACCATGAATCACTCGATCCAAGAGACAAATCTCTGGCAGATGCAGGCATCCACACCGGAGAACAGTATTCTAGCAAAGGAAGGACAAATGGCTTATAACTCGTTGCAATGACTTTATCATAGTTATAAATACATGAGTCCTTACATACAATGCTTCTGTGTGGCATTTGCTGACACTTTCATTAGATGTTTCTCAAAAGTAAGATGTGAGTCAACAGTTGCACCAAGTATAGTTAAAGCTTCCGACTCATTCAGCAGACATATCCACTTGAAGGAGAGGACGGGGTGGAAAGTCTATATGAGATCTACTACTCAATAGTATTTTCGTTTTACTGTAGTTCACCTCTTACCCCCACTGACTACATCATTCACTGACCCGCTCCATGTCACGGCTGAGACTAATAGCTGCTCCATTTCTCGTTAAGTGGAGACTTTCTGCACCCACAAGTGTTTCATCATCGGGATACTGAACAATTTTGTTTTCCAGGTCAATAACCATGTCACAAAAAATAACAGTAAATCAAGAATATTACCCTGTGGAACTCCAAACACAATAGGTCTTGGTTTGCTAAATATCGCACCAACAGCAACTTACTTCTGCTTTCCTGTAAGGAAATCCTTAAGTAATACAAAAATAGATCCATGCACTCCAAGATCCCGAAGTTTATGAATAAGTGCCTTGTGATTGACTAAATCGAAAGAAGCACTAAAATCTATTTGAATTACTCTACATTCAAAACTCTTGTCAAGTTTCTCTTGCAAATGGCATGTCAAGTCTAAAAGAGCATCGCAGGTACCTAACTGCTTCCTGTATGCATATTGATTATCAGCTAACAAACCTTTAGATTCCACATACTTGTACAGTGGTTTAAAAATCAGTTTTTCTGCAACTTGGGAGAGCAAAGGAAGAACAGAAATTTACTTCTAGTTATTGCAGTCTGCAGATATGCCACTCTACAGACACTGTAGTATTAAACTTGTGCTCGTCTAACAAAGATACCAAGTTAATATAGAAATCTCCAAAATCTACTAATCTTGGGAGGCAACAAATTAGAAACCTTTTTTAAAGAACAAATGTAAATTTTGTAGGAACAGGTTCGAGATGACAGGTATCAGGAAGAGGGATATCCTCAGGTGATTCCTTAGCTTCAAAGGCTCGATAAAACAGTTCAGCATTTTCCTTAGGGCCAGAAACAAACCTGCCATCATATGTTAGAAGTGTTGGAGTGGAAGACGGGCCTGACCCAAAGATAGAAGATGCCAATTTTGTCTACCACAGATAAGGCTAAGTAATTCATTTAAGTTTCGTCTTTATAAAATTATTGTAACTTCTCTCAGCTATATGGTAAATTCTACTTGCAGTATGGCAAGACTCAACAAAAATGGTTTAATTTTCATGTGAACGATTTCGTCTCCATGTATTGAATTTGGTATGTTTGACATGGTAAGCCCATCTACATGTAACATCAAACCATGGCTGGTCATTTATCCTTATCTTGATGACCTTTCTAGGGACATGTCTTGCTAAAATAGCCATTAGCATTTCATTTAGCTTCTTCTTTGGATCTGCATATGATGTAGTATCTGAAATATGAGCCTGGTAAGCTTCAATAATGTGATTCCAATTCGCTCTAGATTTCAGCCCAACCATTTTCCCAATGGTGGCATTATGAATATACTAATTGACAGATATGTCCATCTAAAAGGTACAGTGGTTGGAAGTGCCTTTATACTCAAAGATCTTGGACTTGACGATAGCTGGAACATCTGCGAATATATATAAGGTCTCATCTAATACCATATGTTTAGTTGTCTCAATTAGGCTACCTGGACAAAATCGGAGGCTACACAGAGCCCAAGAACAGACCGGCCATCTTGATCTGTGGAATCTGAATTAAGCCACTCGCTGTACTTTGCATTGCATTCTCCATAAATAACGAATAAAGCTTTTGATACATGTGACTGAGCCGTACTGATCCTCTCCAAGAGACAGTCACATATAGAATCGTTGATATTTGGATTGTGGTAAACAGCAAATACGTAAGCATTGTAGAGCTTACTGAAAATCTTAAAACACAGAACTTCATGGCAACTACAACAAATAAGTTATACAAACTTAAGTGGGATATTACGAGATGATAAACAATACCTTGTGCATGTGGGATATTACGAGATGATAAACAATACCTTGCGCATGTGGGATATTACGAGATGACAAACAATACCTTGTGCATGTGGGATATTACGAGATGATAAACAATACCTTGAGCATGTGGGATATTACGAGATGATAAACAATACCTTGCACATGTGGGATATTACGAGATGATAAACAATACCTTGCGCATGTGGGATATTACGAGGTGACAAACAATACCTTGTGCATGTGGGATATTACGAGATGATAAACAATACCTTGTGCATGTGGGATATTACGAGATGATAAACAATACCTTGCACATGTGGGATATTACGAGATGATAAACAATACCTTGCGCATGTGGGATATTACGAGATGATAAACAATACCTTGTGCATGTTGGATATTACGAGATGATAAACAATACCTTGTGCATGTTGGATATTACGAGATGATAAACAATACCTTGCGCATGTGGGATATTACAAGATGATAAACAATACCTTGCGCATGTGGGATATTACGAGATGATAAACAATACCTTGCACATGTGGGATATTACGAGATGATAAACAATACCTTGCACATGTGGGATATTACGAGATGATAAACAATACCTTGCACATGTGGGATATTACGAGATGATAAACAATACCTTGCACATGTGGGATATTACGAGATAATAAACAATACCTTGCACATGTGGGATATTACGAGATGATAAAATCAAGGCCATAAAAAACTGGGATTAAAAACTCTTCCTTTGACTTGTTACTACTTACAAGTGCATCAGATAAGAACATCAAATCCTAGTAATGGCCACAACTCTGGAGGTCAAGAAAATTTGACCTTAAACCTCGAACACTTGAGTAAAGTACTCTGTAATTTTTCTCACAGTAATAAGTAGCAGGCTCAGGGTTCAGCTCAATGCCCCCTGAAAGAATTAAAATAAACCACATAAAATAGGCTTATAACAATAGCACCACAGTAAAAATCAACAGAACAAACAATAAAATTAACAACAGTACAAATCCATTAACAACAGTACAAATCCATTAAAAGGACCATACATCATTTAAACAAAAGTAAAAAAAGGAAGCAACTAGTCGACAAGATGAAGCCGGGACACCTTGTAAAGTATACAAGAAACCCGCCAGGTTTGCCACAACAACTGGGCGAGGGTAGTTAGGATGGATTTAGAGATTACAGATAGATTAGAAGGAAAAGATTAGGTAAAGAAGAAGCTTTTGCTTTCTCATCATTCTGACTTAAAAAAAAAAAAAAAAAAAAACAGGAAAGCCAGAAAAAAAAAACACGAGGAAAAATGTCTGATTGTGTCCTAAAGCAAGGGAACAGGCTTACCGGCTCAATGTAATATTTATGTCTAAAAGCACTTTCTTGGCATTGCCTAATTCGTTTTTGCTAATATTCTCGAATTAAAAGGTTGGAGAATCGTAACACCACCGTGTCGAAACAATTTTTCCCGCTATATTAGGTCAAGTGTTGCCTGATAATGCGACACGTGGCCTGAGATGTCGATGTGCCTCACTGTGATTCTGTTGTGTTCGTGAATAACATTTCATTTCAGCTTCTACACACTCATGATGGACTCACTCGTAATGAACGCTGAACCAATTAGTTCATCGTAAATGGAAGAACATTTCCTTTGGAGGCAAAATAAAAGCAAATGAAACAGTGGTAAAACTCTTTCCTGCGTTGATTTGCAGATTGCTGAGCCTAAGGAATTCGTTCTCAAGACTGAAAGCATATAAAGTTAAGTATATCTTAGTTTAACCAGACCACTGAGCTGATTAACAGCTCTCCTAGGGCTGGCCCGAAGGATTATTAGCTTTATTTTACGTGTCTAAGAACCAACTGGTTACCTACCAACGGGACCTACAGCTTATTGTGGAATCCGTACCACATTATGACGAGAAATGAATTTCTATCACCAGAAGTAAATTTCTCTAATTATTCATCGGCCGGTCGGAGAGCCGAACGCTGGGCCAACAGCGTGCTAGCCGAGAGCTCTACCCACCCCTCCAATGAAGAACTAAATAGATACATATCTTTACATAACTCATAAAGGGAGAAGGAAAGCCAAGAAACAGGAATTGAAATTATAGTTTCTGCCAGATATTTTAAGCCAGTCATAATAACAGGTAATTGCTTGGCTGGGTAGAAACAAAACAATTCAATACAACTTTCATAGACAACCAAGAAAAACGTACCGTGAAAAAATTCTTCAAAAATACTCAGTGAAGGAAAGATTTGATTTTCACCTTACCCCTACAGGATAACTTGAGACAAAATACCTTGAAGTTAAACAGACCAACATTTTTTTTCTTTTGTTCCTTCTGTTTGTAAAACTGGATGCTAGAACATACATTTCTTACGGGGGTCTTTCAGTTTAAACTGATTTTATGTGAATACCATAACAATAAACTATAGGTCCTCTCTCTCTCTCTCTCTCTCTCTCTCTCTCTCTCTCTCTCTCTCTCTCTCTCTCTCTCTCTCTCTCTCTGTACCTGGGTCGTTTTTATTAATGAATTTCTAAGAGAATAATCGTTCTCGCGTCTTTTAATCGTTATGAAAAGTAAATGGTCACTTTTAAATCCACATGTGAGATACGTTTTTTAAGAGAAGAATTTACAAAGCCGTTACGACCGAATGTTATTGATACAATAAAAGCAGCGAGTGAGGCGCCTTCCCCTACAAGCGAGAGAGAGAGAGAGAGAGAGAGAGAGAGAGAGAGAGAGAGAGAGAGAGAGAGAGAGAGGTGGGGGGGGCGGTATTCCAGCAAACATTTGATACATGCTATACTACAAAAAATTATTTAATCTGTCCGAGCTTTAAAGTCAAAATGTGCAACACCAATTCAGCAACCTGTTTACAAAAGAATACAGGCGAGGTGTCTTTGTTCCATGAAAACCTTTCTTGCCGATTTTGTTATATTTTCGACTACGAGGACTGAAAAAATGCATGTTTTGGACGATACCATAAGGAATACGTGATACTAGTTTTAACTGTCTATTCATTTTTTCACGGTTTCTTCTAATTAAAGTTCTTTCTGGTATTTAGATGCGGACCAATGCAGTGTTTTTATTCTTTTCGCCTGTCATGTTTGAATGTAACAAAAAGTTAAAAGAGGAAAGGTAATGTTGAATTTAGATTAGACAACGCAATCAAATTTTTGGTGAAAACCTCTTCAAAAGTGCTCCTTTTTATTATATCGTTACAGAAACCAACAAAAAATCTTAACATATGTTTTCTACATGTCTCATCTCAGTGAAATATAGTCCCATTGTCATAGGTTAGTATGCGAACTAGATGTTCTGGTTAAAAAAATCTTGTCAGTACAGTCAGAGATTTCATTATGGAAACTCATATTGCAACTAAGCTGAATCTCATGGTCAAGAAATATACTTCCATCTGAGGCTCTTGCTTTTAGTATAAAATGAAAGGGTAGTTGAAAGCTCCTGGGTACAAGTCAATAAATGCTTCAGGGAAGTAACATGCACACCAGGGAAATGTAAACAGAGAAAGGTTAAAGGTCAAACCTTACCTTAGAGAAGTTAAGTATACCTTAGTTTTACCAGACCACTGAGTCGGTTAACAGCTCTCCTAGGGCTGGCCCGAAGGATTAGACTTATTTTACGTGGCTAAGAACCAATTGGTTACTTAGCAACGGGACCTACAGCTTATTGTGGAATCCGAACCACATTATAGCGAGAAATGAATTTCTATCACCAGAAATAAATTCCTCTAACTCTTCATCAGCCGGCCCCGGGAATTGAACTCGGGCCCATCGAATGACAGTCTGAAGCTCAACCGGTTCGGCGAACAAAGGGCTTCTTACCTTAGAGAAAATGCTACAAATAGACATATGTGGCTGAGGACAATGCAGTCCTGCATCTGTGAAGTCATTATTGTAAGTAGCTGTTGAATACAAAGGATAGGAAAATACACTAGTGTGAATTTGTGAATGTTGAGGAGCAAGGGACTAAGAAGACAGACTGAATGGTGAAAAGGTCCCATGATTTTAACGTATTACAAGTGGTACACTATGGAAAGTTGGGGAAAGTATGGCAGTAACTGACCAGACTGCCTAAGACATGTTATGGATCCAAAGGTCACTTCTGTAAAGGTACTGATGAGAGATGTGACTTGAAGATTTATAGGATCAGAAAGTTACTTTATATGTTAGATACGGTCCATTAAATTTACAATTCGAAAGCGATCAAGATGACAGAAAGTTTGAGTTAGGAGTAGGTTACACAAGAAACAGGGAAAAGTGGTCAGAAGGTTATGATATAAATATTATGTGAAAAGTTTGAGAGAGAAGGGAAATCCTTCTATGTGACCCACAACACAGATACACCTTTCAAAATAACTGATAAAGATGCTATGACGAATCTGCAGAAGATGTATGGTCTAAAATGGTAATTTATTGGGAGTAATTACTCGTAGGCATGATAGAATAGAGCATATAATATCGCTGAAGAGTAGCCTGACTAGTTTAGTGAACAGGGAAGTCTGAAGGAGACGAAGATAGGCTTGTGTTTGATATGTAATTTGACAGATGACACAGAAATGCTACTGGAACAGATGGGCTTTCCTGTCTGGCAAGCAAAAGATTTAGTTATGGTAGGGATGATTTTTCCAAGTAGATTCATCCATAATTCAGAAGTTTTAAGATAAACATGAAGCTGACCGTTGTCGTGTTTTTAATCTGAAGCCATCTTTGACTGAAGAGGAGGTTTATTGCCAAACATATACATATACATATATAAAAATATAAATATAAATATAAATAATATATATATAGATAGATAGATAGATAGATAGATACAAATATATATATATATATATATATATATATATATATATATATATATATATATATATAAGTATGTGTATATAATATAATATATATATATATATATATATATATATATATATATATATATATATATATATATATATATATATATATATATATATATATACATATATATATATAAACTGTATATAAACTGTATATATATATATATATATATATATATATATATATATATATATATATATATATAATATATATATATATATATATATATATATATATATATATATATATATATATATATATATATATATGTTTATATTTATATATAGATAGATAGGCATACAAATATAAATATAAATATAATATATATATATATATATATATATATATATATATATATATGAAATTTTTATCACACCGTGATTTATATACAATCATGAAGCTACAAATGTCGCTTAATATCGAAATTCACGCTACCTCGGTATATCTCCGTTGGAGAATTGTCGCCGAAGGGGATTTATATAAGTGATAATGATAGATTATATATATATATATATATATATATATATATATATATATATATATATATATATATATATATATATAGCCTATATACATACATATATGTTTATATATATAATATATACAGTATATATATACATATATATACAGTATATATATATATATATATATATATATATATATATATATATATATATATATATATATATATATATATATATATATATATATATATATATATATATATATATATATATATATATATATATATATATATATATATATATATATATATATATATATATATAGGGCATAGTTTTTCCTTGAACAGTTTTCACTAACAACAATTGCTAAAGTGGTATTACCAGACACTGACACATGAGAATCGGAAAAACTCTGACGGTATACAATGTAGATGCTTCCAAGAAATTTACTAATGTCACTGAAGCAATTGCTATCAATGAATATACATATATATATATATATATATATATATATATATATATATATATATATATATATATATATATATATATATATATAATATATGTAATAATATAACTAGCAGTTTGTGAATGGCAAAGAGGAGAGGTCGATACTGGAGAGGTGAGGTTAACATTTCCCACGTAAATTTGTGAGAATTACTTAAGATCTCAATAATAATTTTATTGCTTATATCTTTGAGGATGCATTGTTATTGATGGCAATGCTGTTTAGGGGTAAAGACTAGACCCTGCTCACATACTGCAAAATAAACTTGTTCAGAGGTATTTCTTAATTACATTTGTATCCATCTACTGCTTTTATCAACAATATAATCTTGTTTGGGAAGAACAAAGGCTTACAGAATCCAATTGCACTCTCATTATCGCATTTCATTATCTAATTAGGCTTTTCTATTTCATGTGGTAAAGAATGGTTAATGTTAATTGCTAGGATATTGCTAATCTGTTCTTTTATTAATGGAGAGATGAAAATGGAAGAATTTTGGCATATTTTGATTAAAGGACAAAAGAAACACGTACAACAGATGAAAGCGTAAGAGTGGCACCGTTTTTTATAATATTATTAATAAGGTAACTGATTATAAGGGGCTTTTTTATCTATATGGACTAATCAAAAGCATTGCATATATCTTCCAATACAATAAATAATAAATTCAAGCGATATTATTTTATGAATTCTTTTTATTACTTCGACCAGAATTTCCTCCGCATTTCACTATTGCTCTCCTAATTCATTTTCGGATATTACTTGAATTACTGCAAGCTATTAGTCAGAGAGAGAGAGAGAGAGAGAGAGAGAGAGAGAGAGAGAGAGAGAGAGAGAGAGAGAGAGAGAGAGAGAGAGAAATTCGTGGTTTGAAAATCATCAATATATGCGTGAAATATGAAATATGAAGTATTTACATAGGGCTAAGCTCTCTCTCTCTCTCTCTCTCTCTCTCTCTCTCTCTCTCTCTCTCTCTCTCTCTCTCTCTCTCTGACACTGAATTGTAATAGCTTGCAGTAATCCAGGTAATATCCTAAAATGAATTAGGAGAGAATTAGTGAGATGCGGAGGTAATTCTGGTCGAAGTAATAAAAAATGTGTCGTTTGAATTTAAGATCACTTATTGTACTGGAAGATATGCGCAATTCTTTTGATTGGTCTATATAAATAAAAGAGCGTCTTACAATCAGGCGCCTTATTAAAAATGTTATAAAAAACAGCGCCACCCTTACGTTTTCATCAGGTGTAGGTGTTTTCTTTCGTTCTTTTGTCAAAATATGCCAAAATTAAGAGAATACGTTGTAGCCGTAGTTTGAACTCGCACTTGAGATGCAACGGCGTCTCACACACAGTATTTCCAACCATGCGATGGAAAAAAAAATATTCCACTTTTTAAATCAGTGCCTTGTGTTTGGCTACGTTCTCGGGCTTTCATAACACCTTATGATTTAGTGATTTGTTTTTCTCCAAGCAGCATTTGAATGTACGTGGAAATTACTCACGAGTCAGTCAAATTAATTTGCTTAATATTTCAGGTATTATTATCTTTCCAGCATCACGGAATGCTTACAGAGTCTGCTCTGATTTTATGGCGCTGCTCTGCACACGCCAGGTAATCGCTATAAGAAATCTACTGTTATTGTTATGGCACAGAGAAGCGTTTTTCATAAAAAGCTATAAAAGGGGAGTTCGGGTTGGTGCATCAAAACTAACAGAGACCCATTTTGACGAGAATACAAGAGAAAGCAACAATTGGAAGGGGAAAGGAGAGAGAGAGAGAGAGAGAGAGAGAGAGAGAGAGAGAGAGAGAGAGAGAGAGAGAGAGAGAGAGAGAGCTATCAAGATAGCATTCTACTGTATACTTACAACCTAATGTGAAAGTGTTCCACTGTATACTTAAAATCTAATGTGAGAGTGTTCTTATGTAGATGGATGTTGCTTTGATACCCTATGGCAGAATACAGAAATTATATTTAAGGGGAATGCTGGCTCCATAAGACCCCATTATAAAGTAAGTGCTTTTAACAACTTTATGAATGAAGGGATTTGCTTCAAATTTTTACCACTTATTCTTCAGCTAATAATGAAAATTTTCATTGTGGGAAATTTAGAAATTTGACTTTGTAAGTTTTTTTTTTGCATTTGATAAAAAGATTTTAAACCCTTTAAAAATATGCAAAAAAAAAGTTTCACTCAAAAATGTATTTCCCACGTACAAAATCAAGATATATTGTTATACTATATTCGGTAAAAGTCCCATCGAATTTGGTTCAGTCTTCCTGGAGTTATCAGCTTTTATTTTTGAAAATACTAAGTATATATTGATAAAATGGTAAAAGAAAAAAATTCGTGGTTATTTTGTAATAACTATGAAACTATGAGTTAGAAGACTAATTTCTGCACAAAAACTATTTTGTCATATAAGACATATGCCCTGAAATTTTCAATATAATCAAATGAATAGAAATGTGCTCTCTCTTGATTTATATGTTACCTAAAATTTGCATTTATGTACATATATATATACATATATACATATATATAAATATATATATACATACATAAATACATACATATATATGTATGTACTGTATGTATATGTATATGTGTATATGTATATGTATATATATATGTATGTATGTATATATATATATATATATATATATATATATATATACATATATACTGTATATATATATATATATATATATATATATATATATATATATATATATATATTACATATAGTGTATATATATATATATAAAAAGTACATATATATACATATATATGTATATATAGTGTATATGTATATATGTATATATATAATATATATATATACACTATATACATATATATAGTATATATATATATATATATTTATATATATATATGTATATATTCTCATATATATTCCATTCGTCCCTTTAGCCCGTTAGATAGAAAATCAAATTTAATGGTGGCTGTAGGAGACGCCATGAAGGGGGGGAGGGGGTTGAACTAATGAAGGCCTACCACCAAGATCACCTGATTTGGGAGGTTAGATACCCGTTAGGGACACAAGGGCGATCCGGGCCGTAAATGGGCTATTGTCCTAACCCTTGAGGACTTAACTATAAAACCTATTTTCCCTACGACCTTTCGCTGGCTGTGTGACTCCTTTCAGATCACCAATGTCCTGTGCTCTAAACCAAACAACAAAGCGGATGTGATGCCCTGAGACCTGGGCGACAAACACTCCTTACCCGGCCGCTACAGCATGAAGTTGGTGTGGGTGTTTTCTCTCAGGGTTGGTACAGATCGCGAGACTCCTGCAGTCGAAATTCGTCTTTTGCAATGAGCTCTATGCGCAGAAGGAATAAAGTACGGTACGTCTGGAAGCGCTCGGTCCACCGCCAGTTTTCTGTTTCTTCTTGTGAATTACTCTCCATTTTCAATATTTCCAACTTTTCATCCTCCTAAACAAAGCCTCATTTGTTCAATTAAACCTAGCAGCCCATTTGCCCCCTCATGACTTGTCCCAAGCTCAAATTAAATTAGTTCAGTGATCATAATTAGATCATTCCCTCCATAGTGTTACCTGTGCTAATTAAATCTAATTGATCAATTCCTCTATCGTGCCTAAGTAATTTCATGTTTGAGGAAATCATTGGCTTTGAAGGCCTAACCTGAAATTCTCTACCAGAACCATGTTATCTGGCCCTTCGAGCGGTCTGCCCCCTGCCTTGTGAACCAAAATTAACATAGACGTTTAACTGCCATCCTGCCACATACAAGTCTTCTGATTAGCAGTCCGGTGCACTAAACAGTCCCCCCCCCCCTTCAGGAATCCAGTTGCATTAACAACCAAAAATCTTGACCAGTCCGCATTAAAGTCATATAAGTGTTGAAACTATTTCAGGGCATTAGACTTTTCAGATTCAGCCATTTCTTACGCAGTGTTGAGCTTTTAGTGCACCTTGTATGTGCTTGTTTGCTAGTAAGTCAGCCCTTAATTATTAATTTCTTGATTGCTTCATTTGTAAATAAATTCAGCTTAGCGCAAAAAATAAAAAAATAAAAAATTTCCATCCTTCCAAACGGCCTCAAAATGTAACAGTGGCACATCTCGCTAGGATCCTAGTCAATTAGTAACGAGAATTAGCTTCACTATCACTAGACAAGGAAGGAAACGAACTGAGGAATGATATATAATTTATAAATAATTTAATTCCAATATTCACAAAGGCAAAATATAAGGGTGACCGAACCGAGGCTAAGGATAACAAGGTACGGGTTATTATTAAAATTGTTGCCAAATTAATGATACGTTAGGAACAGATATGGAAAAAGTGTTTAAAAAAAAAGAAGTGATTAGCACCAATCTCTTAGAATATTCTAAAAGATAAAGGCAAGAGCGCAAAAAAAGTTCTTAAGTTAGCGATGCAAAATAACTGCCCACGAAATTTCGCCTCGTAAGAATAACAGCGGTTTTGATGCCCGAAGACTGATCGTTAGAAATTAGGAAGTGCTTGCCAGGGATTTATTGCATGTGTTAGCCTTGAACAGTTAGCTAAGAGTGTTGTTTGAAAACAGTTACGGCAACGGAAGTGTACAGTTCCTGTGTTAGTGAAGTGTAGTTCGAAAATTTGTGTTGTTTAAAATAAGTGTGACGACCTCTGGCAGTTCGGCGCTGTACCAGTTCGGCTGTACCAGCTCGGCGTATGCGCCTTCCCTCGTCCCACCCCCACAATTCTAAGACTGTCATATCCAGTTCAAATTACATTTCATGTTTTAAGTAAAGTAAAGGCATTACTGATGTTTTAAGTTAAATAACTCGATTTTGAGTATCAGCACCCATAATTCAGTTAAAAAAGTTGAGTGTTGTTTTCCTTAAATTTTAAATCACCGTTGCTATATCACTTGATCGACGACAACCAGCAGCCATCAGCTGTTCTCTCACGTGCACCCAGTTCCACTTCTCATCGTTCACTCACCGACCGAAATTCCTTTTCTTTTCGCCCCCTAACGTACACCTAACGAAGTATCTTGATAATCTTGATAATAATTTGAAAACCCTTACTACCATATAACTTGTCATGATGGGAGCTAGCTACTAAATTACATAAATACCGAAAGTACATTTTTAGAAAAAAAGGTAACTTAGCATAATTTTGCATATCGTAATTTATCATAAGAAACTAGAGTAAATTAAATCACGCAACGAATACGTTCCATTACAAATATGCTCTCAGAGAGAGAGAGAGAGAGAGAGAGAGAGAGAGAGAGAGAGAGAGAGAGAAACACTAATATTCTTCCATCATACCAAAGGGAATACTAAAATTAAATAAATGAGTATTGAAAAATAAACCCACTAATTCACAAAGCCAAGTACAATATTTTTTTTCTTTTCATTTTTACACCAAACTTTGATCTTCTAAGATCCCCCATCAATTCTTCCTTTTACTCATTCACACATTGTGCACGAATTTACATACGCGCCCATGTTCATTGAACTGTTTCCCATATCCATTTCCACATTAAGTGCTTCAGCCCACGGAGTGAACTCTCATGTGTTTCACAGTGTACGTACAACCATTTAATAACAGTTATCAACTGTCGTGCACGAGTGCGCGTCCATTATCCAAGACTTGCGTATACCTCAAGCACCAAATCGCATATTGAGTGCAAACCCCAAACCTTCCTTTCCTCATGTCAGGAAGAAGGCTTCCTTTCCTCATGTCAGGAAGAAGGCTTCCTTTCCTCATGTCAGGGAGCAGCCACTAGTTCTTAGAACTAGCCACCCACGCGTGCAAGCCCAAGGGTTTCCCCTTCCACAGTGCCACTAATCTGAAGCGCTTACCTTTCCACTTTCCCTTTTACTCCCTACTCACATTCTCTCTCAGGCAGAGTGCCATTTCCTTCAGCACAGTTTGGTTGCACTGCCTTTTAAGTGTTGTTCCCTGGAAAACACTGGCACCCCAGTGCCACCAAGACATAGACTAACATATAAGCCACTGTACCTGTATCTGAGATACAGAGTGCCAATGACAGTGTATCCGCCCATAAGGACCTTAGCTCCTTCAGGATCACTTCCATTTTACAAGTGTACCAGCCCACAAGGAACATTATTCCTTCAGGATCATTCCATAAGTGTGACCTTTGCACGGCACACTCTACCACAGTGCCACCTTATCGAAAAGGTGTCACCCCACCGAAGTGCCACCAAATTACAGGACACTTTCCCACTGTCACAGACCATTTCCCCAAGTACATCCAGTCAACCCAATTAGATGCCCATACCTACCAGAAACATGGAGGCAGACAATTACAGAGCCTTCATGGATCTGGGAAAGGAGGCAGGTCTCATGGGATCAGAACTCACCAAGTGGGTCAAGGAACAGCTGGATGGCTTGGCCAAGCAAGAGAAGGAAGAAAGACTGGAACGGCAGAATTATGAAGCCGAACAGAGGAGGTATGAAGAAGAACAGAGGAGGTATGAAGAAGAAAGAGAGGAACGGAGAAGACAGCATGAATTAACTCTCAAGGAAAAGGAGCTCGAGCTGGAGAAGGCAAGGAAAGAAAGCGCTGAAGCTATGGCGATCCAACAAGCCTCCAACACCACACCTTCAGCACCAAATGCTCTCCTCTCAAGCATTAATTCCCTAGTCCCCAAGTGGACTTAGGAAGGGCCGGAATCATGGTTGGAGGAGATAGAGGCGCTCTTTGAAAATTACAGCACCACCGAGACAGAGAGGTCCTTAGTGCTTACTAAGCACATGGAAGGAAAAGCTAAGGCAGCTCTCTGCTCACTGGAGAAAAGTCAAAGAGGCGACATGCTTGAAGTTCATAGGGTCATCACAAAAGCCTACGAAATAAACCCAGAGAAATGGAGACAACGGTTCCGAGGTCTTGCCAAGGAAGCTGGCTGGTCCTGGACAGAATGGGCCTGTCACAAGACCCAGCCTGGTACCGGCTGGTTCGACTCCCTGTTGTGTAATACCTTCGAAGACTTATTCAATCGGACCATGCTGGAGGATCTTTTCCAATGTGCCTGGGCCCTTGCTGTGTATCTCAGTGATAAGTAGCCCACCACACTTATGGAAACCTGCCATATGGCCAATTCACGGGAGACTTATAACCAGTCCCACAGCACGTCTCACCGCCACATAGTGCCACCCGTGTACCTCTCAGGCTCGACTCGCCCGAAGAACGGACTGCCTAGTAAGCCTACTTGCACCCACTGTAAGAAGTTCAGGCACACTGAAACTGATTGCCGCTACAAGTTGGGCAACAATAGGCAGCCTAATACCAACAACCAAAACTCCTCTCCCTCCACGTCTACTCAGTCTTCTCCACCGACAGTCACCATAGGGAAATCAGCCCATTCAAAGGGACCCTGCCGAGACTGTGGAACTCCAGGCCACTATAGCCTACTGCTGGATATCCTGGTTGCCCAAAGCACATCTCCTCTAGCAAGGACGTCAACCCAATTAGTGCCATGACCTCCATGTCTGTGCCCGCAAACATGTCTCACCCTGAGTGGGTCTGGACTCCGTCTGCCTCAGTGGCACCCCAGGATGGCTCTAGTTTACCAGTGAACCTGCCGGCTACGGTAGACACTGGCTCAGATATTAGCCTGACTGACTGGGCCCAAGTGCCAGCCAGTGCCACTGTTGACGAAAAGACCAGGTGGACGATGACTTGGATAGAAGAGCAAACCATGACCATTCCCACAGTTGAACTTCAGGTAACCACTCCCTGGGGCACGCAACCTCACTGCCTTGGCATGGTGAATAAAATCAGGCACGGAGTGGAGTTCCTGTTGGAACGAGACCTCCTCTGGGGATGTCCTTCGCCAGTGCCACACTGTTGCCTAGCTAACTCCACCAGGGAGGCCTTAACTTCAAAACCACCTGACTGGGACACCATCACTGTGACAGGCATGCCACTGTCAGCCTTACCTTCCACTCACCAAGGTGTTCAACAGAAGGGGCACTCTCTGTGCAACTCCAGGCCAAGTCCTCGATCCCCACAAAAAGACGGCCACCCAAAGCTTCCTCCCTTACCACGAAGGGAAATTGCCAGGTACTGCTGCAAGACCTGTAATCTAACAGGGCACTCAGCAAATTGGGCAAGGTGCCCTAGCAAGCAAAATGCAGCAGACACCACACCCAGAATCATTTCATGAGGGTCTGCCCTTCACCCAAGACAGGAATCTCTGTCTCCCACTACCTCACGTACACCGAGGGGTTTACCACCCCAGGGTCCCTCATCAGCCACGCCTAACTCCAATCCTCTGCCAGTGCCACTTGAGAGCCCTGAGCAGTGCCAAGCTCCGTCTATCTCGGATGTAGCACCTCAACTAACCTTAACCTCAGTGCCTGGCCTTGAGTTAGTGCCAGTGCCGGATCCAAATCATGTCACGGATCCTCCTACGGGAGATCCTCCAAACCTGACCGAATTGGTCATTGCAAATTGTGAGCCTCCGACCCCTGACGTTTCTTCTTCTTAGTCACTTTCATCTGCTGAGGATGAACCTCTGGCAGACCTTAATGTTACACCTTCTCTGGTCGACCAAGAACTGTCCAGCCAGAACGCAGACACTGGTTCTTGTCGCAGCAGCCAAAGTAGGGAGCCTGCCCGTAGCTGCTAGGGCTACCTCTGATCCTGCTCCTGACGGCACTTCTGGCCTTTCCCCAGAGTCAGTGCCATTGTCACCTCCTAGGAATGGCGTAGCCAGACCTTGGACGAACCTAAACAAGAAGAAGGGGCAGAAGAGATCCAAGTAACCAGTAAGCGCCACAAGCTCTCCTTGGCACTCGTGTCCCATTGGCACAGTGCCATTTCCATCTCAGAGTGATCCTGACACCTACCCAGAGAAGGTAGCCTGCATGATCTCTGCCCAAGTAGACTAACATCTAACACCCTAGGCATCGTGTAGTGCTAACCCTGATAATACCCTTATGATAAAACTATACAGTACTCAAGCTGGTACACCCCTGACCGCTTACCATAATTAACCCTTCAGGTTGCTCATGTCCAAAAATTGTTGCTTGTGTTACTCTGTAAAGCACTGTGTAACCCATAATCAATTGCATTTAGTCAGGTCAGTGTCATTTAATTTAGTGCCAGGACCATTGGATAGTAGACCATGTCAACAAGACACATTTACCATGTACCCACTGCCTAGGAGTAGAGTTTCCCTGTCGTTAGAGACAGCAAGCAGAAGTCTGTAGATACCTTTGCATAGGCGTTAGGCTCTGATGTAGTAAGTAAGTTAGCAAAACTAGTATCCTTTCTTAGCAGTTAGGCCGGTCCATTTAGCTAGCTGCAGTGCAAAGGCACAACTCATTTAGGGAAGCTAACTGCCTAGTTGGGACGAATAACTTACTGAGCCAAGGCCCTCATGCCAGAAAGGGAGTGAATGCCTTTTCAAAGTGGGGAGCTCTCATATATTTTCCATTCGTCCCTTCAGCCCGTTAGATAGAAAATCAAATTTAATGGTGGCTGGAGGAGACACCATGAAGTTTGGGGGGTGAACTTACGTAGGCCTACCCCCAAGATTAACTGATTTGGGGGTTAGATACCCGTTAGGGACACAAGGGTGAATCTGGGCTGTAAGTGGGCTATTATCCTAACCCTTAAGGACTTAAATATAAGACCTACTTTCCCTACGACCTTTCGCTGGCTGTGTGACTCCTTTCAGATCGCCAATGTCCTGTGCTCCAAAACCAAACAACAAAGCAGAATTTCCTCTCCATTTTCATTATTTCCAACTTTTCTTTGCAACATCTGGAAGGACTCTCTGTTCCTTTTCATGAATTTCTCTCCATAAACAAAGCAAAGCCTCATTTGTTTAATCAAACCTAGCAGCCCATTTGCCCCCTCATGACTTGTCCCAAGCTCAAACTAAATTAGTTCAGTGATCATAATTAGTTCATTCCTTCCATAGTGTTACCTGTGCTAATTAAATCTAATTGATCAATTCCTCTATCATGCCTAAGTGATTTCATGTTTGAGGAAATCATTGGTTTTGAAGGCCTAACCTGGAATTCTCTACCAGAACCATGTTATCTGGCCCTTCAAGCAGTCTGCCCCCTGCCTTATGAACCAAAATTAACATATACATTTAACTGCCATCCTGCCAAGTGCAAGAGACTTCTGATTAGCAGTCCGGGGCACTAAACAGTAACCCCCTTCAGGAATCCAGTTGTGTTAACAACCAAAAATCTTAACCAGTCCGCATTAAAGTCATATAAGTGTTGAACTATTTCAGGGCGGTAGCCTTTTCAGATTCAGCTATTTGCTACATAGTGACGAGCTTTTAGTGCACCTTGTATGTGCCTGCTTGGTACTAAGTCAGCCCGTAATTATTTATTTCTTGATTGCTTCTTTTGTAAATAAATTCAGTTACTGGTTACCTTTTACCAAGGTGACCTCCAATTCTGTTTACTTAGATGTGATATCAAGGTAAGTAAGTTTATTCATTCCATTTATCGCTTACATTCTGAGCACTGTGTGTTGGCATTCAAGGTAGTTAATTAAAAAAAAAATTCCATTCTTCCAACCAGCCTCAGAATGTAACAATATATACATATATATATACATATGTATATATGAAGATAAAAAGGCCTATAAAACACTATTTGAATCCTGCAACCATATATTTTGAGCACTTCCTTCTGTGCCCATGTTCACTGGTAAAATATGGACACATGATGTGTTACAAGAGTATTTATACAAAGCATATGTAGGCGTGGCAGTATATATACACTTGTAACACATCATCTCCCCATATTTTATCAGTGAACAGGGGCACAGAAGGAAGTGTTCGATATATATGGTTGCAACGTTCAAATAGTGTTTTATGAGCCTTTTTTATCTTTATATTATATAGTTCTATTACAGTAAAAGATATTCATATATACATATATATATATATATATATATATATATATATATATATATATATATATATATATATATATATATATATATATATATATATACATATACATATACATATATATATATATATATATAATATATATATATATATATATATATATATATATATATATATATATATATATATATATATATATATATATATATATATATATATATATATATATATATCTGTACCAGTATATATTTATCAGTGCAAAGTTTTTCAATAACAAAACCCATTAATATATGCTATCAATATAACGTTTTTCCCATGACCTATAAAAATTAGTATATGCTACCTATAAAAAAATAGTAGGCTATATGCTATCAGTGCGAATTTTGTTTTGTAATATAAATTATAAAAATAAATGCCCTAATGAGGTTAGGCAAGGACATGGTATTCTAGGAAAGGTTTGTTCCCATTGTTTTACACTCGCCTTAAAGTTTTCCTCATAACCTATAAAAGTATATACTATCAATATAAATTTTCTACATAACCTATATACGGTAACACTTCCGTTCATATATTGGAGAGGCAAATAAACAAACAGCTGCGAGGATAAAGTAAACAAACGCTGAACAACCAAGCCTACACAAGAAGTCACGAGTCAGACTACAACTCACTGCAGTAAAATCAAGCTCTGTTTTCTTATATAATTATAATATTATGTAAAATAGTAATCACTAATTAGAATATCACTAACACAGAAAAACAAATTCCTTACTTAGATATGGGCGTTCTGGTGTTGTTGCTATCCCAGGCGAGACAATTCCCGTTTGCTTCGTCCCTCTCTTGTAACAAACTTACGAGACGCAGTCGTTCAAATTTCTCCCTCATAAGGATGGCAATTATCTTGCTTATGGCAATGGAGTTGCGTGAATGCACTACACGGTAGGAAAATCCGAAAAGGAAATGCGTCACAATGTACTATGATTTCACTTGAACCAGAACCAAACACAACTGGAGTTGGTTTATTGGTATGGTAAAACCCGACGCTCTGTTTGGAACTGTTACCTACTTATATAACTTCATATATCCGAAAATACGCAGTAAAAATATGTCAGAAAGCATAAAATATTATATGTATACAAGCTGAATTGGTATACCTGTGATAACGAGTTCAAAATATCGAGATACATAGATATATATTTACTTTTTTTGATATTATGTTTTATATATTTTTTGAGAACGAACAAGCTCTCATCGTAGAAAATGGGTAGTTTTAGTAGGACACTGAAGTAAATTTCTCACTTTCTACAGCACTATCCTGAATTGGCAAGTCATACAAACATTGTACGACAATTTGTCGGTCAATGTCGCTCAGAGGGCGTTATCGAGATATATAGATACATATTTACTTTGATATTATATTTCTTGAGAGAAAGAGAGCCAGTTTTCTCGTAGATAATATGTATTTTAGTAGGAAAGTAAAGTACATTTCTCACTTCCACCTAAAAAGTCATACAGGAATTTTGCGACAATTTTTTGCTCAAAGCCGCTCAAATGCCGATAAATGCGGTGAATAAAATTGTTAAAAACCCACTTAAAATTTTTTTTAATAATAATATTTCAGGTCATGTTTATTTAGACATATACCAGTCTAAAATTGTAAAAAAACTAAAAATCGATAATTCCTCGAAATTCGGCGATCGGCGCGTCCCTTAAGGATATGCATAATACTTCATAAATATTTTTATTCATATCCCTATCTATCTATCTATCTATCTATCTATCTATCTATCTATATATATATATATATATATATATATATATATATATATATATATATATATATATATATATATATATATATATATATATACATATATATATATATATATATATATATATATATATATATATATATATATATATATATATATATATATATACATATACATACATATATATATATATATATGTATGTGTATATATATATATATATATATATATATATATATATATATATATATATATGAAATTTTTATCACACCGTGATTTATATACAATCATGAAGCTACAAATGTCGTTTAATATACAACTCATGCTACTTCGGGAATATCCCCGATGGGGAATTATCACCGAAGGGGAATTTTTTCTTTTTAAGTGATAAATGGCTCGGTACCGTCGGGTCGAGACTGAGGTCAAACCACTGAGCCACTGGCTCAGTGGTTTGACAGGCAACTGGAGTCATTGGAAGGCACGGTGTCGAGGGATCGAGATCCTGCGGTACCGATCCATTTATCACTAAAAATTCCTTCGGTGATAACTCCATCAGGGATATTCCTGAAGTAGCGTGGATTGGATATCAAATGACATTTGCAGCTTCGTGATTATATATATATATATATATATATATATATATATATATATATATATATATATATATATATATATATATATATATATATATCAAAATGACGCGTCATCGCTGTTCTATGTTTGTTTTCTGTCTAAAAGAAAATTGTCCCTTTAAAGAGGCAATTGATTATGAACGTGACGGAAGTTGTTCCTTCCTTGTCAGCAGAATTCCTGCTTCAGCCGTAATTCCCACTGGCACTAATGGTTCTCAGCTGGTGATAAAACTTTGTCATACTAAGCCAATCGGCCAAACGATCGATAATATCTAGGAAGTTTGAGAATGAGATCGTGTACGGCAGAGAAAAGACAGGGGTTTTGTGCACTGCAATATCAGTTTTATTTTCGAGAGTATTATAAATTAGTAATATTCCAGTAGAGAAAACTTTGGCTTTCTCGTAATATGTCATTCATTCATCCATTATTCTCTTTTAAAGGACAAAACCTCAATAGTTTTCAGTGAATGAGGGTTATTTCTTCGTAGTCATAACTGCAGGTGTTACGATGCAACCTTTAATGTTCTACTTCACATCGGATATGTTTCAAATTTTATCTAAAGTACTGGACAGTTAAGTATGCATTATATCAACAGAGATATTATAGTGCCTACGTATTTAAGCATGTATGTCAGGCTAAACATTACCAGCTGTGATTTTAACATAGTTTTACAGAAGATGAGAACAGAAAAAAATGACTACATATATAACAATCACCAACTCAAGAAAGAAAATGCCCTTCAGCAGGGAAGTTCTCTGAAACCCACAGTAATCCTCGACTGACATACCAGAACCAGTGCAGTACCAGAAATTAGGAAACCCTTGAAACCACTGTTGTTGAGACTACTGGTACGCATTGCAGGTGGGAATTTCAGCTTGAGTATTTAGAAAAGAACAGCATAGAATAGAATATAGAATTTAGAGCAAAGGCCAAGCGCTGGGGCCTATGAGGTCAGTCAGAGCTGAAACGGAAATTGACAGTAAAAAGGTTTGAAAGGTGTAACAGGAGGAAAACCTTGCAGTTCCACCATGAATCAATTGTTAGGAGAGGGTGGAAAGTAAGATGAAAGAGAGAATGCGAACCGAGGTACAGTAAAAGGAATGAAAGGGGAAATTCCTACAGTGCACTAGCCCCCAACAAGGGAGTATTTGGAAAGAATAAAATTTTCAAAAACTGCTGTAACTTTCATAATGGAAATAAGGACTCAGAGGTGAGGAGAGGTCGAGAGATTATCATTTAGTTTTCTGTCCGTCCGCACTTTTTCTGTCTGTACTTTTTTCTGTCCGCCCTCAGATCTTAAAAGATACGGAGGCTAGAGGGCTGCAAATTGGTATGTATATCATACATCCCCCAATCATCAAACATAGCAAATTGCAGCCCTCTATCCTCAGTAGTTTTTATTTTATTTAAGGTTAAAGTTAGCCATAATCGTGCTTCTGGCACCGATATAGGATTGGGCACCAACGGGCCGTGGTTAAAGTTTCATGGGCCGCGGTTCATACAGCATTATGCCGAGACCGCCGAAAGATACATCTATTTTCGGTGGCCTTCATTATGCGCTGCAGCGGCTGTACAGAAAATCCGATTACGCCGAAGAAACTTCGGCGCATTTTTTACTTGTGTTTTTCATGCTATCGCTGTGATTTGAATGAGATGAAGGCAACGGAAAAAGAGCGACATACTGGCGCTATGGTCTCTTGTGGCTAAAGAAACCGTCATTTTAAGAAAGAACCAATTTTGTTTTGTTCCTTATGTTTCTTCAGGTAAAATTTGTTAAGAAGGGCAAACTAATTTTTCAAAATACTGACTTGCACGAAATGAAAAATCAGTGAGTGAGAGAGAGAGAGAGAGAGAGAGAGAGAGAGAGAGAGAGAGAGAGAGAGAGAGAAGCTACTCAATTGTGCACGAAGCTTATAATGCATGTTGTTCATTAATATTTTTGTTTATTCATATCACTTTAAAGAATTCATTTGCATAGAAAGCACTTCCTGAAATCGTGGCAAAAGTGCAGCCGGCTTCATGCACCCAAATAGGAGCTCTGAACAGCTAGAGCATAAGTCTCTCTCTCTCTCTCTCTCTCTCTCTCTCTCTCTCTCTCTTTGGTATCCTTCTCTCCTTTTCTATTCTCTTCTTACGTTCTTAATCCGTCACGCTTTTTCTGAATATTATTCATCGTTAGTGTCTAGAATCATATAACGCCGTGAAACTTTCCCCAATATCTTTATACATATTCTTGGAATTTTCTCCTAATAATAGCGTGTTACAAAGTAAGAATTCTGAACCGGGAGAAGGCGTGCATTGAAAAGGTGAATTTATATTCCCTTATGGGATCTACGTTTAAATTTTCTCTGAAATTTTAAATTCACAGATGATTAAAATCCAATAATCCGGCAATGAATGCACGGAAGATGGTTAACGAATGCTGTGCAAAGACAAAGTTGGCAGGGTCTTCACACTTGGCTAAATGCGTTCAGTCTATTGCTGTAGCAGAAGTCACATTTGATACTGTATGAATAATCAAACTACAATAAACAAGAGACACGGATCATTCACATTCAACATTCACAATTTAATTCCACTGAGGAATGTTGGTTCCATGATTCATTCTCACAATCCAGCATGTGGTTCAGGATACTGCAAGTTTCCTCCAAATCTTGTACACATCCTGCCACCTTTTTTGCTTCACCTTTTTGTGCCTCACCTCTTCTCCCATCCTACCCTTATCTAAATTATTTACTCCCAAATGCTTCTATGAATCATTTGCTTCTCTTCTCCCATCATCCTGTAACATTCATTGCTCTCTCTTTCTGGTTCCCCTTTACCCTCAACACCATATTCTTGCTCACGTTTACTCTCAACATTCTTCTCATGCAACCACTTGAAATTCTTTGCAATCTCTCTTCACTTTCCCAATCAGTATTTGATCGTCTTCGAACATAGCCAACCTACTCCCCATTCACAGCCCAACTTCCTATCCCAAAACTTAGCACCTACATCTCCTGGTCTTTCCCCGATTTCTGACATAACTTGATCTGTATAAAAATAATAAACAACCATGGAAACAGCACTCCATTATCCCAAACCCAAATCACTCTCTACCTACGTAGAGCTGTGCATTTTCAAGAAAAAGATATTTTTGACATGTAAATAAATATATATAATCTAATATTCATACGGAGCTTGTACGTCGCAGTAATTCATAAGGAAAATGATCATGCATTAGAAATGACCATACTTTAAAAAAAATTTCAAACACTTAACTGATTTCACGTTAATATCCTTTTGGTATAATGTCTATTTGGAGTATAACATTCCGTGTCTTCATTCTGGTGAGATAGTGATCTGTGCCTGATTCCATGCATTTCAAAATCACGTGTTTACGGAGTCTTTGGTCAGACTGATTGATTTCCTTTAGGTGCCAAGTAAATGACTCGCCGCTACTAATTTTGTAAATATCCAGCTCAGTGATCACATCGAATGGACCAGTGCTTTACATATGGAATTTCTATCTGCTAAATGAGAACCTTGTATAAATAAATTCATTCCAGTTCATGGATTTCCTCGTAATTATCAACGGCCGAGCAAATTCGTTTGCATACCAATCTGAATTATCATGCAAATTATTCGAAAACCTAAACGTCAAGGGAATCACCATCATTTTACGCAATAAACCCATTGATTAGTAATGGACATTTCATTTGAATTTGATTCCTGGCTTATAAAATTTTGCACTGTTTTATATCCATATCATACTTATTCTTTTCACTTTGGACTCTTCAGCTCTGGAGTATGTGCAAATTCTTTATATATGAATTTTTTTGACACTTGAAAACAGAACCTTGTACTACTAAAGAAATATAAATCACACCACACAACGTATCTGAACCCTTAAATTTTCTTAATACCTCAGGAGAGCATGTGTCCACCACCTAGACCTTTCTCTAAATACGATTCTCTTTGCTATTTGCATAATAGGCAGTACTAAGGCAGTCTATTGTTTCCAAAAAGAGACCATGGATGAGGTGGACAATTTCCTTTGGTTTTCAAAGGAAAGGTCGTTAAATAATTTACTCCAGTTTTATACCTGATTTCTCGACTTAAGAGTATTTGAACAATATTCATAATGTCTCGTCTGAATAAAATGTTTTCATTATATGGACACAGTTAAACGAAATCTTATAAACAGAAAAAGCATGCAGCATTATTCGTCTGTTATTCTAGCCAAAGATAAGAGGTTCTACTGAAAGGAAATACAGTATTACCAATAAATTAGATAGGAGGCAGCGTCCTACTTTTTTTACGAAGTGTCAGCTCTAACATGAACATAACGTAAAGAAATCTGTTGAACCGTTTGAACTCATGTCTCTGACAAGGAGAGCAGAAGATGCTACATTCCTTGAGCCTTCAGCACAAGGGTGTGCTCTCTTTGCTCCGGTATGCATAAGAAAACGTATTCTTCTACTATACTTATATAGAAGCCATTGAAGTTGAAGTCAGAGAAGGTGCCCAGTGGGGAATCCATAGTTAGGCACACATGACCCTATTCCAGTCTGGTAAAGTCTCTGCTCATTCATCAAAACCACCCAAAGCGAACTCTACAGCCGCCGCCTGGTCATCCCCAACTCACTGTACATAATTTACCGTTAAGCCATTCTTGAACACTGCCCACTAAACGTTCTCTAAAATTATTAGGAAACCCGTACGAATACTGTCTCCCTTGTGAGGTGTTAACAGAAATGTTCTACACTCCAGTGGCATCCATTAGGATGTTATCAAAGTAGCAGCAACGTAGTCACTATAACTATCTTACATCCACACCTGTTATTTATTTGTGGAGTGCTTCAGGAGCAAGAGCCCTTGCTGGCGAAGCCTACCTTAATCTCCAAGAACAACAACGAAAACCCCTAATCCACAGTACTCTTAGAATTCATATTTCAGTCTATAATGGGACGAACATCTATAGCTTTTTTTTTTTTCCTTCTTTCTTTTCGTAATCTAGCTTTAAGTATTTTTGTGATGGTAAAAAAATAAACCTTTGTCTTCATACCGTTCGGAGGAGTCATTGGTGCCATGAATGTCATCAGTGAATAATATTCCTTTGGAATATTATCTACTTTTGTGACCATATATGCATTTAATATTATTATTTTTTAAAAATCCACCTTACAGAGAGGTTTGGATAACTGAAAGAAGAGGCACATCATGCTAACTACTACCTTTTTATCTACTGATATATGGAATGCGAAAAATTTATAAATGACACTTATACATAAGAGAAATATTCTCAAGGAAAGACATAAATTATCAAATGAATTCACTTAAATGCTTATATTCACGAGATTATGAAAATGTCTATATAAATATTATGAAAAATGACATTTAGTAGTATCAAAAACAAACAATGATTCTTTTAAAACCGAAGTGTTCCCCTCATTTTGCGCCCACCTTCACAGCCTCCAAATAAGCTCTGGAGATCAGAGAAGAGAGAAGAGGAAAGAATATCTTGACACAAAAGGCGAACAATAGAAGGTTCCTCGGAGACGAAGAGTGAAAAGCACCTTTTTACATATTGCTACCAGAGGCATGCAGAAGTGAGGAGGTGTAATAAACTGAAGAATGTTGCTTGTAACGAGGAGAAAGGAGAGGTTCTTTGTAAAGACAATGCAGATGAGAAATGGAAAAGACAAGTCTGATATCAGAATTTCAAAATATAGGACTATTTTCATTTGTGCAAAGTGTGCTGTCACCGTATTCAGCCTGCAAAGGACTGTTTAAATCCTAAAAAGAAACTAATCGCACGAATCAGAAAATATATAAGAGTATCAATGTATACCTGACCTTTCTAAAGTTAGATTTATGGTCACATAACGGCGATAAAAATCATGAACCGCAATAAGAGAGAACTGCTTAAAGTTTAGATTTTAATAACAAAAGACATCAAGACAAACCTGAAATACCTTGAGAAAACATCGTTTTCTAAAGGTTATATGAAAAAGTTTATAGGACGATGACAGAGGCCAGACATAAAATTTTATTTAGTATTTGGATTCGGTAAGACAGTGTTATTAAAACGGTAAGACAGTGTTATTAAAACGGTAAGACAGTGTTATTAAAACTAGTCAGCCATTCACTTCTGAAGACCATAAGATGCAAATTGAACCAAACAACATAAAGCATAAAACTTCAAAGTTTCATTAAGCTTACTAGGAGGAAATAGGTTGCTTTTCATTTCATTTTCAGTCTCATTTATTCCAATTTACTCAGCAGTAATCCCAAAATTAAGAGGTCATCAAATTTCTTACATTACTGTATTACACGCTCCGCATGATATTCATTCCATCGAGGAGATATATATCCATCTTTAATTTATGGTGAACTCATATTCGCGAAGCAAAACAAATTTTTCGTCACTCTCGAAAAAAAGGGAAATTATTTAAATGTCATTCATACAATCTTCTGCAACTTAGTGACTCATACATTAAAAGTTTCTGTGTTGGTAACTTTCACCTCCGTTTCAACTCTTACGATGAGGTTCAATCGTGTAGTCAAAATCAAATGATGATAGAAGCATTGAAGTTTAGAATCAAATCCTATACACGAACCCAACCATTATCTTTCCAATGCAGGACCATTCAACCCTAAAGGACCTATGGGTTCCTCATAATAGGAATGACAAAACAAGCCCTTTCTTCTTTATCACTCTTATGATAAAATGATAAAATCTCTTCACCTATACTTCTGCATGGAACAATTAATTATCTCTCCAGTCGGAGTCATGCACCTATCTAAGACCTGTGATGTTTTACCTGTCGAATGATGAAATGAGGGCATTATGCCTTATTTTGAATTCTCTAGTCATAACTTTATGACTAAAATCACTGAGTACTCGGTTAACTGTCTGTCAAATGATAGCCATGAACCCCATACGACTCTCAAGTGATGCGAAGTTTATCAGTCCTGATTCTCTCTCTCTCTCTCTCTCTCTCTCTCTCTCTCTCTCTCTCTCAACATATCATTCAGTACCATAAGATTTGCAAACGTTGATTGAAATGATACATTCCTGATATAGTAAGCTTGAAAACCAGAATGCTTGGAATTTACCATTGTTGTTGACACCAATGCGGACACAAAAACATAAATGTTTCGTCTGTCGAGATCACAAGGTTCTACGTAGCCCTCAACCCGATATAGATCCAAAGCATTTATTTTACATGCACTGTGTGAAAGTCGGGTATGGCATTTTGACGACTTTTCCATTTCGGTCTCTGAATGTCAGTGATGACAAATCGATCATTCAGGGGTCCGCGAATATTGCTATCCTCATGCAGAGTTTAGCACACACACACACACACACACATCATCTATCTATCTATCTATCTATCTATCCATCTATATATATATATATATATATATATATATATATATATATATATATATATATATATATATATATATATATATATATATATATATATACATATATATATATATATATATATATATATGTTTGTGTGTGTGTGTGTGTGAATTAACAACAGGATATAAAATCTAACAGAGTATAAATTTTTGGCAATTGCCTGTTATTATACTATATATTATTTCACAGATTTATTGTAGCAGGTATCCAAAATTTGATCTGCATGACACAAGGTCCTACTTATTTTCTCAGTGTTATGTAATTCGTTATCCAGATGCTATGGATTGACAATACGTAATGCTTGCAGAAACATAGAATATGATACAGAGATTTTTTATATCGATAAGACGTCTAGAAAAATAATACGGACAAGAAAAATTATTTGCTGTTTCTTTTTATACATTGATTTACACTGAAGCTTTTCACATTAAATAACAATGTCTAGAAAGGTCAAGCAACGGTCTCTTTCTATTTCAAGCTTTAATTTGATAGGTGGGACTTGTTCCTTCAGGTTTTCAGGTATGGCAGCTAAAATGTCAACTACTGTACATACCGAAACCATGTATACATGACTGTGACATAGGATGCTTTCCGGTGATCAGCGACCTTGCAGGTGGATGGTATGTGCAACGTGGTCATCTGCAAATTCAGCATCCTGTGCCCGGGCGGGAAAGTCACCTTGAGGGCTTGGAGACAGTCATGGGCAGAAGTGCCGAAAGTATCCGTCAGCTTTCTGTACCGAAGCTTCTAGAAACTTTGTCCGGTTATAACCGGAATCTCGGTGTGTCGAGAAAAAGATCTGTGAATTCGTGCGATTTTTGAGATGAATTCTAAAGAGCTTTTGTGAAATGCCATACACTGCTGTTGGAGAAGCAGAAGTGACAAGACAGTGAAAATCCCAGTCTCTGATCACCTGCTGAAGGTTAAAGTTAAGTATACCTTAGTTAAACCAGACCACTGAGCTGATTAACAGCTCTCCTAGGGCTGGCCCGAAGGATTAGACTTATTTTACGTGGTGGCTAAGAACCAATTGGTTACCTAGCAACGGGACCTACAGCTTATTGTGGAATCCGAACCACATTATAACGAGAAATGAATTTCTATCACCAGAAGTAAATTTCTCTAATTCTTCATTGGCCGGTCGGGGATTCGAACGCGGACCCTGCAGAGTGCTGCCGAAGAACGATAACAACCCTGCAAATGAGGAACTACCTGCTGAAGGGGTGAGTGAAGATGGACAGTAACTTGTCATCTCTTTTAACGTTTTGGTGATTTATTATCTGTTATCGTTTTATTATCAGTTCCTTAACATGTATTTTGAGGTGTTGTGGAAGCATCACAGACCGCTATGTATTTCAGGAAGTTTGAGTCATCGTGTTTTGCCAATATCTTTCAAACTAATTGATGGGTCGGTTTGTTACTTTGCAACAGTGTGTTTCACACCCTCCCTTAATTTTTGGTAATAAATTCAGTTTCCAAATTCATGTTTTTCAGGCACTTTACTCTTGAATTTTTGGGGTAGCCAGCAAACTGATTAACGCTTTCGGACGTACGAGCTTGGTTACTAATGAACTTGTCCTGAGTACCTACTTATAGTAAATTCCTCACTACCCCCAACTTCCTCCTCGACTCCACCATTGAACTTCTCCCTAATCTTCCTTGACGTCATTACACCCAGTAGCGTATGTTACTTTCTTCATGAATGTGATTGTTGTTATTTTGTTTGCATAATTTTGTGATGAAAATTATTTCATCTTTATTCCAATTAAAATTCACTGTTCTACATATACAATAAAAAATAGTGAGTTAAAATCACAGAACAGTTTATAACCATCTGAGACAATGTACACGATATCATAGATGTATGTCAGTATATCAGTTTTATCTTTCCCTTATTCCCTTACATAAATGACCATGAAATATAACCATAAGTAATATCTTACCTATTCAGATTTATTCTTAATTTTTGGGCAGCTTTCTCTCAGCTCTAAACTTCAAGAAGACGTATAGCTAATGCATTTCTGCATCCACGGGAACATTTGAACATATAAGCCATAACTCTGAAGAGCGACGAGACAACCTTCGCTCTAGTTACTGGACATACAAGTGGTGATAAACCCGTCGTTTAACCCGACATTTCGCTCATCAACTGCAAAGTTTTCTGAAACCCCTAAATTCTGTATAACCTTGTAGGTCGTTAGCTCATTTCAACCAACATTGCTCAGTTGAAAAATTTCAATGCTAATACATGCCTGAAAGCACTCCATTACATAACAAATATTGCGAAGAGAGAGAGAGAGAGAGAGAGAGAGAGAGAGAGAGAGAGAGAGAGAGAGAGAGAGAGAGATGAATGAAAAGACAGATGGGGAAGTGAGGTTTAACGAATGAGGAAGGGTCGGTGTTGGGAAGGATAAGTACCCCGAGAGTGCTTATCTGAATGAATGCGTAAATCTTGACTGGCTAGGTTTGGCTATGTCCTAAAATTCAAGAGTAAAGTGCCTTTAAAATCTGTGTCTGGGAATGCAATTTTTTATCAAAAATCAGGGGAGGGTGAGAGAAACTCTGTTTGAAAAAAAGTATACCTTAGTTTTACCAGACCACTGAGCTGATTAACAGCTCACTGTTTGAAAGTACCATACCAATCAATCGATTGGTTTGAAAGATATTGGCAAAAAACGATGACCCAAACTTCCTGAAATACATACAGTAGTAGTTGATTTATTATACTAACGAGAGACGTTTTTCTCTCACCAGATGTTCCATGGGACATAAGCATGTGTAAGTCTTGTTTGTCTGGATAGACACCTGTCTGAGAATATGGCTACTTGATCAAACTGGTGACATTAAGTCATTTCCCATGGAAGGAGGGTATATGATCCATTTAGAATGGAGATGGGGATGAGTCCCACCTTTGATTATGTTATAACTTCGTAGATTGTTCTTGGGAGTGGTTAGTAATTTTCTCTTATCATGCATTTCATTATCGTGCATGTTAATGTCATGCATACTTTTTCATTTAACTTGTTATCGTCAGTTTTACAGAATAAACTATTTTTGTACACATGGTTTGATTTCCACACGCTAGTCTAAGGTATTTTGGTAAATGAGAGAGCAGGAGAGAGAGGTTTGGGGGGAGAGAGAGAGCGCGAAGGAAAGATAGAGGGACCACGCCTACCAACACTTCCAAGTAAGAGTTAACAAGTTAACAATATATATATATATATATATATATATATATATATATATATATATATATATATATATACTATTTATCACATCACCATATTCATATATAATATATATATATATATATATATATATATATATATATATTTTCATATATGTTACCGAAGGGAATTTTTAGTTGATAATAAGTCCACACCCGTGGGGTCGAACCAGCGACGGACGAGGAATCAGGACTATAACGCAGTCGGCCATACCCCACGGGACGGTGGATATTATCAACTAAAAATATATATATAATATATATAAAATATATTATTTCGTGTGTGTGAATTGATATTAAAGTGTGTTGTGTGTGTGTGATTGTATATGTATATGTGTGTGTATTAATTTTGTTACATACACCTGTGACATTTTAGGATACAAACACCTCTTAATATCAAGTTTACTATATCTTAGGAATAACTTACACCCAGGGAGAATTACAACAGATAAACACTTTGTTCCCGACATGATTCGAACTTACGCTTGCTTTAGAAAGAACGCCATGTCTTTTTCGCCCGTAGAGGGGTTGGCATTAGAGATGTAGATCCTTCTTGTTCTCAGCAAGACTCTAACCGTGAGGTTTTTCAGCCCTATGCCCTTTCTTACCCCCAGCAAAACTTGATACCCATTCACAACGCGGGCGATTGATGTGCGATAGTATATCTTAATCTTACATGAAGAGAATAACAACTAGAATATTTGCACAAGAGTATATCAGGTTTATCCTTTGTGAACTGAAATTGTATCTAAATAAAGTACTATATAAGAAGGCCATTTTATTGAAGCAAAAAAAAAAAAAAAACTCATGGTGCTGCTAATGCAGTTTTTGGACATGAGTCGTTATTGCATGGAATATTAAGAGTCCCTTTGAATGAGCAACAAGTTAAGGATTATATTTCAAAACAAAGAAAAGGCCGAATACGAAGCACTCATCATATCTCAGTTGACTAATTGAGTACAGGGTTGAACTAAGGTTGCTCCTGACCGAAGCAATGACAGACGATTGCAGTATATGTGGAACAGTCTTCTTGGTCGCGATAGCCTACGGATGTTGGTGTCTACCTATATGGAGAAGATTTTCTCGTGCATTTTCCATTATTTTCGTAACTTTTCAATTATACGTAATTGTTAGAATTGCCAACATCTTCCCATTCTTCTTGCCCATTGGTGCTTTGATTCCACGCTTCAAACTTCAAGCCACCCTCTATTTTTGCCAATTCAAAACAATAACAAAATTAAAATGATATGCTCCTTACGACCAAATTCCAAATCAATTTAGGAATTGTGATCATGGGGTCGATTCAGTAGTCAATCCGTAGACCATCATCGTGTAGCGAACGTAAAGACGACGTCAGTCCATCAACAACTGAAGATATAGAATACATTTTTTTTTTGAGTTAAAGTTTAAACAACGATTTATTTTCACGTACAGTTTAAACTGGTCTAGGTTTTCTTTCTTATGCTTCACATTTCCGACCTTAAGTGAAAAATTTCAGCATTGTTGAGGTTAACTGATTATTTTCTAATTTTCTTGGAGAAACTTAATCAGTTAGTGAGGATTATGAACATTTGAAAGAATGGCGTACTCTCTAAAGTAAATTTTATTTTCACTAATAGCCTTAAAGGAGGGTTAAAAGATTTCGAGGTATGTTTTTAATATTCTTCTTATTTTCCCTTATTTATGGTAAATTTCTGAACATAACATTCTTATTCCACGGAGAAAAGAAAAAAAGTCATAAAATCTCTATAAAAATAAGATTAAGAAACAACTAAGCATTTAATTGTTACAACACCTTACTTTTTTCAGGAATGGAATGGAATATAGAGTTTAGGTCAAAGGCCAAGCACTGGGACCTATGAGGTCATTCAGAGCTGGAAAGGAAATTGAGAATTGGGAGGTTTGGAAGGTGTAACAGGAGGACAGCCTCAAAGCAGTTGCACCATGAAATAATTGTTAGGAGGGGGTGGATAGCAAGAGGGAAGAAAGATAATATGAATGGAGGTACAGTAAAAGGAATGAAAGGGGTTGCAGCTAGGGGCCGAAGGGCACCTACAGTGCACCCCGTGAAGTGCACTGAATGCATTACCCCCATACGGTGTACTTTTTTCAGGTTTAAGTATTACATCTGAATTTTAAAATCAAGGTTTGAGCAGTTTACTCGTCAGATTTATTAGTTAATATTATTGACAGATAACCTGCAAACTGACATCATACTAACATCAAGACAAACAACTAAGGCGACAATAATCCTAAAACTTGCGAGATTAGAAAATGACACTCGCTGGAAGTATACTCAGTATGGAACAGAAGGAACGTTTATTTACTAAATAGTCAAAACAAATCTCGAAAGCGAAGTTTTTTAAGCTTTTAAAGTCTAATATCTTTTTTAAAAATCTTTTAATTTGCTTAATGTGTGAATAAATTCTACGACATGCATGAAACAGTCACTGAAGTATACGACCACCGAAAATGGTCAATAAATAAGTCTCAAAACTCGTAGAATTATTTCTACTCAAGCAAAGAAATTCCAGTTCTTCCAGGCTTCACGAAATATGGAAATCCTTCCAGCGTATAAATTCGTGCGGGAAAGAGCAGCGTCATTAAGAAGCTATTAAGAATGAATAAAAAATCATGGAAATCATTATCGAAATATGTGAGTACTTTACATCCTGCTCCCCCAATTTTCCCGCTTTCTGCCCTGGGGAGAATCCTTAATTAAAGCCGTTAAAGCATACGCCAAGGAATAAAAATGGCGCAGGAAACGAGCATAAAGTAAGGAAGTGAAGAGACGGTAAGATTTTTTTTTCTCGGCAGCGATTCAGGAAATGTGGACTTCCACATAACACGGTAATCCTTTTTTCGTGGAACCATTGTGCTTTGCCGAGCAAATTTTTCCCCTGCTTTAAAACGTCATCCTTCTAAATTTATGTTCGCTACGTTCCTCTCCTGCCTTTCGAATTTCCTCCTCCATTATCAACCTGCTGGGATGACCTTTTTATTTTAGATTTATTTACTTTCTATATTCACGCTTTAATTTTTTCTACTCTAACCTAATGAGATTTATTTTTATCTTCCATCTTTTTGCCTAACAAAGATGTACACTCAAGTTTAGAGACATTCACTCCTAATTTCATGTGGGATGAGCACCGATGTGCTGTTTTTTTTTATTCAAAACACCCACGATAACGCACTTACATAAATGTTTCTCCATGTTTAGTGGTGGCGCCAAAGAAAAGAAGAAACAAGGATTGCTGCCACATTCACGCTTCGGCGGGATCAACGGTAAACCCTCTCTGTGTGGACAAAGACCCCCATACACTGTGCCATTACACGCAATCTCTCGCTACCTGAATACTGAGGAAAGTACACACACACACACACACACACACACACACACACACACACACACATATATATATATATATATATATACACATACATACATATATATTCAGTGGGGAAAGTATTCGCTTCTTGAAAAATGCCTGTTGTACTGTGTGCTTTCACTTCTGTAGGAAAAAGTTGCTTGATGTTTAACTAGTTTGGAGCTTACACTTATCGTGTTCAGGTGTCAGCTAACTTTAACCTTCAATAAAATAAAAACTACTGAGGCTAGAGGGCTGCAATTTGATACGTTTGATAACTGGAGGGTTGATGATCAACATACCAATTTGCAGCTCTCTAGCCTCAGTAGTTTTTAAGATCTGAGGGCGGACAGAAAAAAGGATTTAAATTGAAATAGATGTCTGACTGTTTGTTAAATTCAGTGACGTATTGTTCCAGCTTTTATAATTTACATTAGATTGCAGTAGTGTTTCACGAGTGATTTTTAAAATCTTGGTTTAAAATGAAAATTATGTTTCCCCTTAAATACGTTTATTTCTAGTCTCAAAAATTATATAAACTTTCCACCTTTTAATGGGTAGTACTGACCGAGTCTTTATCTTAAAAGGCACATTGTAAAATTCTTGGACTTAGAATTCTTACATAGTCTTTGGGTACTCAGAAATTTTAAGTTCATAAGTAATTTTGAGCCTTTACTGTGACTTCCCCACACATCTCAACACTCTCTCTGCCCTGGTGCCCTTTTCCAACTGTCTGTTATCCTGAGAACCTCCCTATATATGGGGTTCTGTCTGATAGTCCTAGGATACCAAACCTGGTATAAAGTTTCCAAGTTTCATCCCTGTGGGTTCCCCTTTTTCTTTAATGTTCACGTTCATTTTTCTATACATTTCGTTCAACGGTTGTTATCGAGTACATGTAACGGTGAGCAAGAGGTCACCGGGCGAGGTCAAGATTTCAACTAGTTCTTTGCCCTGGGCTAAAATGGCGACTTCGCGTTCGGAACACTGCGGAGTCTTTCTGTCTGCGCTCGCATCTCAATTCATTATCGCTTATTCATGTTTTTCTCTCTGTCTCCGTTTTTATCGGTAATTTCTGGAATGCCCTTATGAGTTTATTAAGATATTTAGTTTATTCGATTACAGACTCGATTCCCTTACACACACACATATATATATATATATATATATATATATATATATATATATATATATATATATATATATATATATATATATATATATATATATATATATATATATATATATATATATCTATATATATATATATATATATATATATATATATATATATATATATATATATATATATATATATATATATATATATATATATATATATATATATATATATATATATATATATATATATATATATATATATATATATATATATATATATATATATATGAATGTTTCTTTGTGTGTGTGTGCGTAGAGAGAGAGAGAGAGAGAGAGAGAGAGAGAGAGAGAGAGAGAGAGAGTACCAAGCAATGTTGAGCACCTTTAGATTTAACAATCACCTCTATTACCATTCTTATTCAAAGGTAGGCTTAACATTTCGATATAGAATTCTGACTGAAAAGTCAGGCAGATAAAAGACGGATTGATAAAGAAGCGAACTGTGGGTTTAGACCATACAAGTAGTCACGAGCCTCAGTATGTTGCAGCGAAGATGTCTTTATAATGAAGGCTGATAGAAACTAATCAGCTAAACAGGATTTTTTGTGCAAATAATCATATGTTGATAATCTGAACGTCCCTTTCCATAGCGATCTATTCTAGACTGCGGAGACGTACTTTAGTCTTAATTATTTTTTTTTCCCTCTCTCTATCATTTTCAAAACCTGGTGATAATACTTATCCCTTCAGTCAGAGTCATAAACATTTATAAACGTTCTTACTTAATAGGTTGATTTCTTATATTTTGTTGCAGTTAAGTCTCTTGCAAGAGCTTCCCTTTGTCGCATTTTTTCCTCCCATATTTTGCCAAAAGTTTTATAAACATGATTCTTGTACTGCATGAAAATGCATTTGAAAAATAGGAGAGCCTTAGTTTTTCCTGAAATTCGAGAGAGAGAGAGAGAGAGAGAGAGAGAGAGAGAGAGAGAGAGAGAGAGAGAGAGAGAGAGAGGAGAGAGAGAGATTGTAAAATATTATGCATCCGTGCAATGCATATCATTATTTACATTGGAATTAAAGTGAAATGGCGTATATAGAGAGAGAGAGAGAGAGAGAGAGAGAGAGAGAGAGAGAGAGAGAGAGAGAGAGAGAGAGATTGTAAAATATTATGCATCCGTGCAATGCATATCATTATTTACATTGGAATTAAAGTGAAATGGCGTATAATAAATCACAGATTTGCTTCTGTGCATAAATTGTTATGCACTTTTCGTAAATATGCAAAATCCAGAAAAGCAGCTCTGATATAAAACGAAATCGCAAAGCTCTTAAAAAGAAGATGGAAATGTTTGGGAGGAGACGGAAGCTTAGCATTCCAAAAAGCACCTCATATTCGAAGAGTGGTAAAAATCTCGCAAGAAAAAAAAAAAGTGGAGACTGCAAAGGCATTCCACTTTATACACATATAAAGTGTATAGTATGTCTCAATGGTGATATTGCTGTTTATCAAATCGTTTTTTGAGAAGAGCTCGTAATACAGTTGTTATTAGCTTTTTAATGTAGGTCATGGTTCGATATACTTGATATTCTTGATTTTCCATAATTTTTTCCCTTCATCTATTGATATGGAAACTGATTAATCATGAGACTGGTAACAATTTCATCTCATCCTAAAGGCTGAAATTCGACTCCTAGTTCTAGGTTTTTATCTTTCGTTTCGCTAGCTTTTGAAAAACGATCAAATATCGATAGTCAAGTTTTACAAATTGCTTTATTTGTTGAGCTAACTTCTTCCCTTACTTGATTTCTATTGAAAATTAAGCCGAATCAAGAAATAAGCACACATCTGAAAGGTCGTATTTTATCTCTTAAGTACAGCAGTCTTCACTTCCGATCTGGAATTTTGATTCTTTCCATTATTTTCATAAAAACTGAACAAAAAAATCGCATAAACATCCACTGAAGCAGTAATATTGTTTTGCCTTTTATTTTTTAGCCTTGGCTTCCGCAACGTTAAGATTCATTTTGTACTAAGGAAACTATTCAGTGGTTAATTCTAGGTCATTTTACTTGAGAGAAAAAAGCTGAGTCTTACTGATTCTCTTGGAAGGAGGCAGTTGTGTGTTCCAATGTACCAAGAGGGCAATTCCACAAAGTATATGGAGAGGAAAGATGCCTGAACTGAATGAAAATGACAATCATTAGCGGTAAAAACATTATAAGCAAGAGTACTCAGCCTAGAACATTTTAACAATACAAACCCAATGAACAAATACTTATCTAAAAGAAGCGGTTACTTGTTGGTTGTTGTAAGAGACTGGCGCAAAGAGCCAATACAGCACTAATATAATTATCTACGGTGAGCTCTTTCCAAGTTTGAACCGTACGACAAACAGTATGGGGTTTGCATGACAACCTTCGACTTTTTATTGATGCCGACCAGAAAAGAAAAATAAAAAAAAGTATGCCTTAGTTTAACCAGACCACTGAGCTGATTAACAGCTCTCCTAGGGCTGGCCCGAAGGATTAGATTTATTTTACGTGGCTCAGAACCAATTGGTTACCTAGCAAGGGACCTACAGCTATTGTGGAATCCGAACCACATTATACCTAGAAATGAATTTCTATCACCAGAAATAAATTCCTCTAATTCTTCATTGGTCGGTCGGAGAATCGAACGCGGGGCCAGCAGAGTGCTAGCTGAGAACGATACCCACCCATCCGATGAGGAACTAAGAAAAATCAAGAGATGATCAGATTGGTCCCTGTAATTTCCATCCAATTACGTTTAACCCTTCTTGAGATATACTGGTACAACTAACTCAGACGTATGCCTAGGAAGACTAACTACTTTCCAAGCCTCGATTTCGAATGTGAGAATGTTCAACAATCTAACCTTCTTTTGTTAGAAGCGAAGTAAACTAAAAACGGGTGAACGAAGAATAATAACAGCTTATATCATATTTCAAGTACATTCTCTCTCTCTCTCTCTCTCTCTCTCTCTCTCTTCCTAATTGTTATTGAAATATTTAAAACCAATGTAATCGGAATCTGACATGAATCAGAGATTTCTAATATCTTTTGCAATTATTCTTTTTTTTATATATCTAACAGTATCATTCCCTGCCCTTTCCCAAATTCTTACGTCGGTCTGAAGTTGTCCAGCCAAAATGGTTAACGGCTTTCCCACAGTTCAGAGGACGCTCCTTTAAAAATTTTGTTGAAGAAAATATAGTAGAGCAAAACAAGTGCCCGCCGCATATTTTGTGTGAAAATATTCTCAACATAAGCTTAAAGTTTTTTGACGGTTACAGAAGCCTTAGAATTTACTTCAATTAATCACACCTATGAACTAAAGAGTAGTAAGTCATTGCTAATAATTTCCCTATTTGATAACATGAAATACATAGTTAAATTATCTCCAGTAACCATCTAATAAAATAAAGATTTAAACGTCGGAGAGAGACTGAAGGAATATTTAAAAATTACATAAAATTCAGTTTTAAGCATAAGTGCTTTCTAGTGTATGAGAAACAGAAAGTGAAGATATCTTTACGAAATGCAAAAGAAAAGGAAATTGACTTAAGAAGAAGGCAAAAGAAAAATAATAAAAGACAAAGAAGGAGTTATTGGATGGGTTCATCCATTCAGGAGATGCTGAAGAGGCATAACTGCAATGAAATGGCCTTTCCTCCTCTTAAAATATTGTAACCTTTTGGGGAAGAGAAAACATTTACTATCGTTCTAGGATTTATGTTCCATCTATGGCGTACGAAGATTAGATATAACATCATTTATTCGAAAACAGACAGACCTGAAAAGAGTCTTAGAATGGACAACTGGGTATTATGAGTAAGTTCACATATGTACTTAAAACTTTTAGCTAAAATAAAATTGTGTTTAAAGCATAAAATCATCATTCTATTTTGATCTAATAAAACTCATCAAATACTTGCGCCTTTCTTCTTTCTCCGTATACATTCATATTACACCTTCGTGAAGTTACAATACTTACTGAAAGCAATATGCACCAGTGGTCTCGTGATCAATATCGTCAGGGTAACATTACGCCTAGTTGTAAGACGAAGGGTAATTGGTACCGAAAGCTAGGCAACCTTTAGCTTATATAGACCTTCCCCTGTTCATATGTGGTAAGTGGGTCATCTGCCTGGGAACGTCAAGCCTGTGTGTAATATGCTTATAAGAGGATGCAATTACTTATGTCAGAGCCTCCAAGAGGAAAAGGTGAGAAATTAGAAATATTTACTGTGAGGATAGAGATAAAATAGGGGTGCTTTTTAAAAGCTCATTTCTTACAGATACATAAACCATGGTATTTTTCAGGCTCATTAGAATATTGCAATTTGTAAGTGAAACTTTACTAGTACGTGGGCTCGAACCAAGAGAACTATGAAAATACAACTACGCGATCTTATAATATTTTAACTAGTAAAATATCGAAGATGTCAGATGTTTATAACGCGATGACCTTCTTTATAATCTAAAGAAAGAATAATGTGATGTTAATTTAAAGATACTATAGTAAGGAAATGTGCCAAGGAAAGGAATGAATATTGATATACACACAGTAAATATTTTGCTGAAACGTTCACACGGAAAAATGATTTGAAGGGTCTCGGTCAATTCGAATAGATTAAAAAAAGGAAAAGAAAGAAAACAGACTTTTCCCATTATTGATTTTCTGGAATGAAAGTTAAAATTGGATATCGGCAATCTTCAGCTAGACTTGATTTCCGATAAGTAGAATTGCCTCATTTTCATTCTGTTTCTTTGTGAAGGTGACCATATTTTTTTTTTCACCGTACTGAAAAGGTCCTTTCATTAGCATTTTATGACAGATTCTGGGTTATTTATGACTATCATGCATATCTTGGTCTGTCAGTAAAAATGGTTTCAAATGAAAAGAATCTTTTTGTCTCGCAGGCTCGTTTATAGGAATCATCAGTTCTTCATTGGTGGGTGGGTAGAGCTTTCGGCTGGCACGCTGTTGGCCCAGCGTTCGACTCTCCGAGCGGCCAATAAAGAATTAGAGGAATTTATTTCTGGTGATAGAAATTCATTTCTCGTCATAATGTGGTTCGGATTCCACAATAAGCTGTAGGTCCCGTTGCTAGGTAACCAGTTGGTTCTTAGCTACGTAAAAATAAATCTAATTCTTCGGGCCAGCCCTAGGAGAGCTGTTAATCTGGTGGTCTGGTTAAACTAAGATATACTTAACTTACAGGAATCATCAGTCTGTGAGTTAACATCAGCCTGTAAGGTTACATTCCATCAAGCTATAATAACTCAAATTCTCTTATAATAAGACATTCAGTTATATTTTAATTAGTAATTCGTTTGAATCTTGCAACTATTAGGAACATCCCTTAGAAAATTGCACTAATAATGAGTAGCCAATGATTGTAAACCAAATGAGTCAACCAGCCAAAATTTATTGTAATGTTTTTTTCCAGTGAAAATGAACCCTTAATTTAAACCAAATAAATCTGAGATTTAAAATTAGATATTATGTTGTTTCGCTTCAAACTGAATCAGTAATTCTTGTCAGAGCAAAGGTTTCATTCATTTTACAACTAACTGAATGAGTTATTCTTTCAAAAGCCAAGGTTTCATTCTTTTCGCAACTGACAGAATGAACCGTTCTTTTCAAAGCAAAGGTTTCGTTCTTTTGAAGATAATAGAGTCATCTATTTCAAACAAGACAGTATTTAGTATTTGCTTCTGATATAAATGAACAATCCTCATCACCAAAGAGTAAACTGATTCCAAAAAACATTTTATAGTTTTTGTTTGTCTCGGTTAAAGAGGATCTGATGTCAGCCCAAGGGAGCCGCAGCGAGGTAATCGTCCGTAGTTTATGGACACATTTACCATCATAATGGTTTTCTAAGTGCGGAGAGATTGGCCCCTTGTTTTTATAACTTGGCTTTGACCTCGCTCTTCGCGTTTGTGATGCATCTCACAGCAATTTGCTTTCCCTCTCCTTCTAAATTTTCAGATAATATTCTTCTTGTGTGTACTACACTCTCCTTAAGCTCTCACAGCTGAGGAGCCACACATTCTAACTACGTTCACATTATACAATCTCACCTGCTCTTCTTTGCGATAATGTTGAAAATAGGAAAATAAAAATGTAAAATGATTTCAGGGCATTAGTACTTTAGAAAAAAAGTTAAGTATATCTTAGTTTAACCAGACCACTGAGCTGATTAACAGCTCTCCTAGGGCTGGCCCGAAGGATTAGACTCATTTTACGTGACTAAGAACCAATTGGTTACCTAGCAACGGGACCTACAGCTTATTGTGGAATCCGAACCACATTATAGCGAGAAATGAAAATCTATCACCAGAAATAAATTCCTCTAATTCTTCATTGGCCGGCCGGAGATTCGAACGCGGGCCCTGAAGAGTGCTAGCCGAGAACGGTACCGACCATTCCAACGAAGAACTATCAGAGGGAAAGCTGAAATTGATGAAGCATGTCTATCACAAATGGTCGAAGACAGGAATAACATCATTATCGAATGAAGTATAATTATTATTTCCATGTCTTGTTGTAGCAAATATCAAAAAAAGAGAAACAAATGATAACAGACATAAGCACAGTCGGCAATAAACTACTTTGCATTGGCTAGTTATACAACGAATCATCACGTATCTAATAAATATTTGAAATTATATATCGTATGTTAAGGGTAGACACAAGTCTCAGGAAACAGTCGCTTGTGGCTCATGCAACCCGAAACAACATAGAGGTTTTTACACAACTGAAAATTATAGGATCGTACATGTGTATTCAGAAAGACCTTTGTTTTAAGTAGTACCGATAGTGCCATTTTGCATTTAGAATTAATTCGGAGAGAGAGAGAGAGAGAGAGAGAGAGAGAGAGTAATAACACTTTGTCTTATCATTTTCGTTTTTCCTTTTGAAATACAAATGTACTTGCATTATCAGTTCACGGTTTGCCTGTCATAGCCAGACCTCTCTCTCTCTCTCTCTCTCCTGTTTGGCCGTGCTGTCCGTGCTCTCCAAGCTCGTGTTTTTTTTCTTTAAAACTCTGTTCATCCATCTCTCTCTCTCTCTCTCTCTCTCTCTCTCTCTCTACGTCGGCGAAAATTAAAACTACTATTAATAATAGTAGAAACAAACCCCTCTCCTTCCTAGCCCGCCCCCCATTAAAAAATAAAATCATACAACGAAACAAGAATTGCTTTTCCCAGCAGAATTGCCTAACAAACGTTATCTATAATAGTAATTAGGTTTTTACTTTATTTAAAGAATACTTGATGAGAAAATCACGATTCAGACTTATACAGCATGACATTATAAATCGAAATCCTGAAACAAGCATACCACTTGCTTATACCAATAAAATTAAGAAAAAACGGCAGTCTAAGCGATTAAGACAGAGAGAGAGAGAGAGAGAGAGAGAGAGAGAGAGAGAGAGAGAGAGAGAGAGAGAGAGGAACTCAGGGATCTGAATTTATGAATAAACACCTGAAACAAGAATGGAAATTTTGTTAAAAGGTTTCACTGTCCACATGCGCCACCATCAGCTCATCACTTAAACATCCGTCCGTCTGTCTCTCAGCCGAAAAGATACTATAATGGAAACATGATGACAATATCAAAAATATAGAGAAAGAGAGAATGTCTCAAGCTACAAAAGGAAAGATGTGAAGCGTGGAAAGTAAAATGAAATCACTATTTAACTGGAAGTAAAAAAATTTACGAAGTTGGGAAGAAAACAAGTACAAGAAATCAGTCAATCCCCTCAATCAGACAAACCCTTTAATGGTAAAAATGTCCATAAACTAAAGTTGTTACTCAACTTCAGCTCTCTTCTTTGGCTGACTTCAGACCCTGTTTACGTTGGGACGTTAATGATACTGCCACATGAATAATATTTAGACTAGATACCGTCAATGGCGGGGAAAAAGACTATCGCTTACTTTGAAATGAAGGGATTATTTAGCTTGAAAATGAATGAATCTTTACTTTCCAATTAAATGGCCCATATAGCATGCAGAAAAGTAGGCACATACTTAGAAATTTATCAGGTCTACTTAAACTGGACGACTGTTATTTTCAGTCATACTTGAGATAGTGATACTAATTTAAAATGACGGTTGTTTTAGTTTGATAGCGTTAAATCTTTCAAGTTATTTAATTTTCAATTGTCAGGTGACTTAAAAAAATGTTTGATGTCATACTAAAAAAGAATTTTCTCTGAGATAGATTTCAGAAGATTGTACTGAAATCTATTAAGTATGAAATTTGAAATAAATTTTTCAATTATTTTGAAGTAAAGGTATCACCCGTTTGTCCCTACAAATCCCTCTAATAACAAGCAATGTTTCTGATAAAAAACTAAGAAAATATTCCGTGGCAGCGCGGTATCCCAGATAAAAAACGAAGCAGAATTTGAAAAAGTTTTTTTCTGCAAATTTGATAAAAATTCGAAAAATCACAAAAATCCAGTAATGATGTATTTTATTCAGTTTAATCAGCAATTTAAAAACAATACATATGCGTAATAACAATTTAATATGTATTTGAAATTTTAATAATCAAAATAACAATAAGAAGAGTAATAATGCTTATATGATACTGTTTAATCTATTTCAATGTTAACTGGTGAAGGAGCGAAAGAGAGGAGTGAGATGGTACTAAAAAAAGTGATGCCTAGCTGATGGCAACGTCTGCTTCAGAGGGTAACGGTGCGAGACTGTTGCCAGGTTGAGCTTAACGGAATAATATTTATTATATTCAATTATGTTGATATTTTCTATTTGCTTTGCACTAGAATCCTTTTGAGATTTATCTGTTTGCAAAACTGTGTTTTTGTCATATTTTTCATTTTGCCTCATGTTCCAGGATGAAGATGTGTTTGTGTGTAAGTGTGTTTCACACCGAGTCGGGTGTGGTTGATCCTGATGACTTACAGTATATAATTATCACTTGCCTTTCATACTCGAGCCAAGACAGAGGGCTCCTAATTTGCTTTAAGCTTGATAATACAGTATTTAACGCAGCTATGATTTTCATTTAACAAACAAGCCATTACATGCCAAATGCAAGGACGAAAGTCCTTCTACTTACACATATATACAAATTGTTAACTATGTTTGCTTCAAGATCCAAAAGAAAACTATTGTGCCGGCTATGTCTGTCCGTCCGCACTTTTAAAAATCTGTCCCCCTCAGATCTTAGAAAAACTACTGAGGCTAGAGGGCTGCAAATTGGTATGTTGATCATCCACGCTCCTATCATCTGACATAACAAATTGCAGCCCTCTAGCCTCAATAGTTTATATCTTATTTAAGGTTAAAGTTAGCCATATTCGTGCGTCTGGCAACGATATAGGCCAGGCCACCACCGAGCCGTGGTTAAAGTTTCATGGGCTGCGGTTCATACAGCATTATACCGAGACCACCGAAACATAGATTTATTTTTGGTGGCCTTGATTATACGATGTACAGAAAACTCCATTGCGCCGAAGAAACTTCGGCACACTTGTTTTATATAAACTTGATTACGTGAAATCAGTAACATCTACATTATGTAATGCATGATAAATTGAAGAGTAATATGTAATACCTTATCGAATGTAATTATTGCTTTAAGAATAGAAAAGTACTTCATATTTATGTAAAAGAACTATTCTTTACCTAGGTCAGACTTATTCCTTCAGCGTCCCCAGCAGCCGGTCTTTGATAGGAATACAGGAGAATCCTTTCATTGTGCTCGTTCCTTTGTGCTTTGTCAATGATCTTCTTTGCCAATGACTGTTCTTTGTTAAATCTCCTGTCTTTTGCGTCTCCTTAATGACGCCATGCCTTTCCTCGATCATTCAGAATTTTTGCCATAGTGAAAAATAAGAATTTCATGCATTTGTTTATCTTTTAGTTCGGCTTTTTAATCAGGGGGTATATTATTGAAGCTTGAGCTGTCAATCATAAATGATATTGCATGATTTATGTTTTCAAAGTGTCTGCAACGCCTGGTAAACCGTGAATGAACAATTTCTAGGAATGGAATTAAAAAATAACTTTTGTTTTCTCTGCCAGTATGCCTTTGACAGTATGCCTTTATTACAATTCTATGCCTCTAGAAAAACGCATTTCATCTACAAACAATATAAGTGAATTCCGACTGTCTTCAATTCGAAAAAATAAAGAAAGGCGTTTTGTTAACCAGAAATTAAAAAGAGGAATAAAGTCAAATGAGAATGTTCTTGATTTGGACCTTGTATTATTTTTAATATAATTATGCTACGTGAAGCAGAAGAGCAGATGCTTTTTAACATTATTAAAGGATGTTGCATAAGCACCAGTCTCTCTCTCTCTCTCTCTCTCTCTCTCTCTCTCTCTCTCTCTCTCTCTCTCTCTCTCTCTCTCTTACTTTCTCTTATTAGATTATTCTCCCGTGGACCTCACAATAATGAAATTATCCATTCATGATCTATTACTGGAAATGTCCCGAGGAAGGTGAACTTTTCTTATCTCTTCCGTGCACAAGTAATGCGTTGAATTGATGAAAACAAATAATAGTCTTGCCTCTTAAAAAGAGGACTGTCAGTATATAGCAGGGCACAGTGATAATACCAAGGCACAGTAATAATACCAATAAATCAATGAAAATAAAGAGATAACACGTAAAAATGAATGAGTATGAGAAGGATAGAAATAAAAACTTAGATATGATGAAGAAAATATTGAAAACCTTAAACAACAAGTTGACCTCATTAAGGTATGTGCTAGTAGCAAGTGCTACCGATTAAATAAAAAAGAAAAACATAAGAAATAATGACCCTTGCTTTATGACCCTGTGGTGGTTTTTATGCGTCTAGGGGAATAAGAAAACCCTCATCTGTATAGAAACAGGGAGTAATGAGAATAGGAACGAATAAGGGGTCATTTACATACATATTCTCTCTCTCTCTCTCTCTCTCGGTATTAGACATGTATCAAAATCATTACTACATCCTTTGGAAAATACAATTGCAGCTATCATTTGATCGGTCAATACATTCACAATTTTTCCTCGTTCTTGTTACTTTCTAATAACGGAGAAAGGACGAGTTTGTAATCTCTACCAGAAGTCGTGTCGTTGTAATTGGGAAGCATACATTTAATCACCTAATTATACGTGTGTGCGCACGCGATAAATAAGCTAAGAACATCGTGGTGACTGGAGGCTTCTCCGGGGAGACTGAAACAGCCTCAGCTATAACAAGATGGTCAGATCTCAGATCACATCGAGTGACTTCGGTTTCGTAGTTATTTTTCCACTTGTCTGAAGTTGCTTGCCTCTGGCGGGGATACCTCAGTGTATAGGATGAAGGGGATTTCTTTGGAAGGTTGGAAGAGTAATAGTGAACATGTAAACATCTACGAAGAACTGATCCTTTATCTCTATTCCGAGTGATGCTTGTTGCTGTCCCTCAAAACTGAGGATGACGTTGGGTTAGGGCGGTTAAAATTCTGGCAGATTCCTTCAGTAGATTCCTTTAGAAATTATTTCTTTTGGTGAACTATCGTTTTACATTCTGTTTATGATCAAAGGAGTTTTTCATTGATCATGATTTGCTATCAGTGTCCTGTCTGAGTTTGGAGTCTATCATTTTTTAAGGATATAATTTCTGTTTTGTAGTTCTGGTACATTATTTTATTATTCTTTTTTTTTATTTTTGCTTTTTTATTCCATTTGTAGCAGGGGACCACACAAAATAATTAGAATTATAATGCAAAAAAAGTAGTTCAATAAATACTGACAAACAAAGGCTCAATAATGCTAATGTAAATAATCAGAAAAAATGTCCGTGAAAAACAGTAAAATACTAACCACAATCATTAACAGTAAAAGACTTAAAGATGTTGACATCAACTCAACGCAAGTCAGATATAACAATAAAATGTAATAAATGAGATATTCTCTTGATCAGATTAATACCTTTTTCATTTCCACAACGGCCATTCGTCAATGACATCTCAGAAATAAACAGCACGCACGACACAGCTCCTCCCCAATTAGCCAATGGTAAAATCAAGTTAGTGAACCTTTGGACTCGAACCTGAAAACCAATCCAAGAGCCCTCCATGCTCCCTATGGAGGGCTAAGTGTGTCTCCATGCGATAACTTAATATATACTGTATATATATATATATATATATATATATATATATATATATATATATATATATACATACATACATACATATATATACATATATATAGGTACTGTTTCTCTCTCTCTCTCTCTCTCTCTTTACATTATCCTTTTCATAAATAGCAATATTCATCCAAATTTTAGTTTTTACATTATTATTATTATTATTATTATTATTATTATTGTTGTTGTTGTTGTTGTTGTTGTTGTTGTTGTTGTTGTTGTTTCTGTGGTTCTTTTTTTTCCGATTAGCTAAAGAGGATGATAATCTAATATGCATTAAAATTTTTGAAAAACACAAAAACCGCATACTTATTATTAGTAGTATATGCAGCAATAATAATAATAATAATAATAATAATAATAATAATAATAATAATAATAATAATAATAATAATAATAATAATAACTTCGTATTATTATGAAACCCACATAAGAAGATAATTTTGCAAAGAGTTCTACGTAATTCACACGAATTTTTACATTTTTTAAAAATTCTTAATCAATGCTATTCTGTACTAGTTTTCCTCTTGCTTTATATCTCTGAATCTCTTATTCATAACGCACCCATACCCTACCAGAAGCGAGAGCACAAATAAAAAAAAATAATGAAATAAAAGACATATAAAAATATAATAATAAGTGGACAAAGTACAAAGGTGCCGTGAAATCAACTACATGATGGAGGTCTCCAACCAATACGAATACATCTCTTATACTTGAAAGTTTTGTTTTCCAAATCGTTGCTCGTCAATTTCAGAAGCGGTGACAAAGAGATTCGAGATTAATGGACTCGTCGCATTACACACAAACTTCAAGCGGAGATTTTGTGAAACTTGTGTATGTTTACGCTTATGGGTAAGTGCACGTTCGTTTGTATATGCAAGTATATGTATATGAGTATGATGGATGGATAGATAGACAGTTAGAAAGATAGATAAATAGAGAGATACGAGTAGATAGTTATATACGGACGATGGCTAGATATATATACAGAAATTCGTGATTTGCTTTGCATTTCATTACACTCACTTAAAGACCTTCTTCTTCTTCTTCTTCTTCTTCTTCTTCTTCTTCTTCTTCTTCGAGAGAGAGAGAGAGAGAGAGAGAGAGAGAGAGAGAGAGAGAGAGAGAGATAACGAGGAACGAGAAGATTTGTGATATATTTCACATCTCATACCTCGACCCATATATAAAAATTACGACACTTTATTAGCCTGATCCAGGGAAGGAAGAGGCTTAGAAGTGCTCCTAACCCACTATATTTCACATTACGATCTTGACTGCATCCTTTCCAGCTACTTTACATACAAAACAAATGTTTTAAATTGAATACAATACTCTCCTCCGACTATACAAATCCAAAATGTCTAATCTTCGCACTAAGGCAAGTTCACGGATATGACAGGTAGGCCTGTTCCACAGCTTTGTTGATTAGGTGCACTGTTAAAATTTTATCTTTTGGGATACAGAGAAAAATTACAATATGATCCGTATGAAAAAGGTTTACCTATGGTACCGGGAAGATTTTATCAATTTTCATATATTTTATGTCGGTAAAAAGAAATGAAATGAAACGGTCATGTAGTGACCAAAATGTATAAACTGTGCAAAGAGAAACACCGAGGTATAAGTGATATATATATATATATATATATATATATATATATATATATATATATATATATATATATATATATATATATATATATATATGGCGTCCGACAATTCGGTACCGGACAATTTGGTACCGGACAACTAGCGGACAATTCGTAGCGGACAATTTGGTGCCGGACAATTCGGTACCGTACAATTCGGTACGGACAATTCGGTACCGTACAGTTTGGTGCGGACAATTCGGTACCGGACAATTTGGTGCCGGACAATTCGGTACCGGACAATTTGGTGCGGACAATTCGGTACGGACAATTCGGTACAGGACAATTTGGTGCGGACAATTCGGCACCCGCGGTACCGACAATTTACCGTACAGTTTGGTGCCGGACAATTCGGTACCGGACAATTTGGTGCCGGACAATTCGGTACCGGACAATTTGGTGCCGGACAATTCGGTACCGGACAATTCGGTACAGGACAATTTGGTGCCGGACAATTCGGTACCGGACAATTTGGTGCCGGACAATTCGGTACCGGACAATTTGGTGCCGGACAATTCGGTACCGGACAATTCGGTACAGGACAATTTGGTGCCGGACAATTCGGTACCGTACAATTCGGTACCGGACAATTCGGTACCGTACAGTTTGGTGCCGGACAATTCGGTACCGGACAATTTGGTGCCGGACAATTCGGTACCGGACAATTTGGTGCCGGACAATTCGGTACCGGACAATTTGGTGCGGACAATTCGGTACCGGACAATTTGGTGCCGGACAATTCGGTACCGGACAATTCGGTACAGGACAATTTGGTGCCGGACAATTCGGTACCGTACCGACAATTCGGTACCGTTTCGGTACCGGACAATTCGGTACCGACAGTTTGGTGCAAATTGGTACCGACAATTTGGTGCCCGGACAATTGGTACGGACAATTCAGTACGGACAATTCGGTACCGGACAATTCGGTACCGGACAATTCGGTACCGTACAGTTTAATGCGGACAATTCGGTACCGACACAATTCGGTACCGGTTTGGTGCCGGACAATTCGGTACCGGACAATTTGGTGCCGGACAATTGGTACCGGACAATTTGGTGCCGGACAATTCGGTACCGGACAATTTGGTACAGGACAATTTGGTACACGGTACAGGACAATTTGGTACCGGACAATTTGGTGCGGACAATTTGGTACCGGACAATTTGGTAACAATTTGGACAATTTTTAATTTGACAATTCAGTACCGGACAATTTGGTGCGGACAATTCGGTACCGGACAATTTGGTACCGGCTGTACCGAACAATTCGGTACCGGACAATTTGGTGCCGGACAAATCGGTACCGGACATTTTGGTGCCAGACAATCCGGTAACGGAAGGCTTTTAACTAAACTACTCATTTGAATAGGGAAATAGAATTTAGACCAAAGACCAAGCGCTGGGACCTGACATGTCATTCATCGCTGAAAGGGACACTGATAGTGAGAAAGTTTGAAAGGTGTAACAGGAGGAAAACCTCCTGGTTGAACTGGAAAACGATTCTTAGAAGGTGGAAAGTCAAATGGAAGAAACAGAATATGAACGGAGGTACAGTAAAAGTTTAATTGAATTCTAGCATCAGTTATCAGCCCATGCTCGACTTCATCCAGATGAACATTTTGAAACACTGCAAGTTTTAAGATTTTTTTGCTTTAGAATTGTGTTCAATAATAAATGCAAATATTCTTTTTGTCAATTTCTTTTATTAAACATGAATTTTAACAGCAGTTTAAATTTTCTAAGCATCGTAAATTGTCTTCTTTTTTGCCACGGATAATTAAACAATATATATACATTGTGTGTTTGTGTTTATCTTTTTCATAATAGTAGTGGTACCGAATTGCTCGGTACCGAATTGTCTGGTACCAAACTGTCCTAGTACCGAATTGTCCCATATATATATATGTATATATATATATATATATATATATATATATATATATATATATATATATATATATATATATATATATATATATATATATATATATATATATATATATATATATATATATATATATATATATATATATATATATATATATATATATATAATATATATATATATATACATATATACATGCAAATATGTATTTATGTATGTATGTAAGTAGACAAAATTAATTCTGGCGCACTAACAATAATACGCTTTATCTATACTCATCGCAACGAAATATATTCATATTTTTTTCCTTACCGACAACGAAATGGAAGGGTTTGCGAAATAAAACCCTACTTTTATATTTAAGCAGACCACGTAAGAAGCACTACCCAGAGACATCCAGTAAAAGCTTCCCCAATAAAGATTTCATTTTAGTTACAAAGCTTTAGGATAAAAGCTGCCTTTTGTGGTCTCTAATATGATAAATCTATTTCAAATGCAAAGGGAGCAACTCTTAATTTTACCTAACTTCTCAAGCCGCTTCTCGTTCTCTTCTACTATGTTTGTTTCTGTGTTCAAAGCAAGACAAAAGCTCTAGCGCAGCGAGGTAAAAGGTAAAAACGTTTTATCTAGAGTTCAGCGCTTTTTTAGTTACTGAACTTTTTTCCTCCTCTGAATCATTTATCTTCGATGCGTTAGCTCTCATCCAGTCTGCCTGAACGCTGGGAATTTCAGAAAAAGTGAAATAATTCCAGAATTATTCCAACACAGTAGGCTGCGCTAGTTGCATTTGCAAAGTTTTAAATGGATTTTATCATTTATTCATTATTTCTAATAAAAAACGACACACATTCATATATATATATATATATATATATATATATATATATATATATATATATATATATATATATATATATATATATATATATATATATATATATATGTGTGTGTGTGTGTGTGTGTGTGTATGTTAAAACTAAATTCGACTGGGGTACGTGCCGCGGAGTCGGTTTCAACTTAAACGTCCATGATGGATCACTGATATAATTGTCACTACTTGTCATCGTTTTCTATCGAGTCAGCAGTTCGAATCCCGCTGGTGACGAAGCGCTCATCAGCTGTAAATCCTCTTTGGTGTATATCATTTCCGAGGTATAGTTATTTGGATGTTAAACGGTGTTTGTAGCTTAATGTATGTGTAAATAAGAAATGTCACGGGGTGTGTGACAAAAATTCATAAAGAGCTAAGTGATACAAGCGTATCAATTAGCTATCATGGTAGAGGTGGGTTGATATCGATTGTAAGTACAAAAACCTGAATTCGACTGGTGTCAACTTATACCTCTCTTGATGGAATAGTTGGACTGCTCCTGGTGACGAAGCTAAATTAAGTATACCTTAGTTTAACCAGACCACTGAGCTGATAAACAGCTCTCCTAGGGCTGGTCCGAAGGATTAGACTTATTTTACGTGGCTAAGAACCGATTGGTTACCTAGCAACGGACCTACAGCTTATTGTGGAATCCGAACCACATTATACTGAGAAATGAATTTCTATCACCAGAAATAAATTCCTCTAATTCTTTATTGGCCAGCCGGAGACTCGAACTCGGGCCCAGCAGAGTGCTAGCCGAGAACTCTACCGACTCGTCCAACAAGGAACTTGGTGACGAAGCACTTATCAATTATAATTCTCCTTGAGTTTAAAGATGTATGTTATTCCCGAGGTGTAGTTGAGCCGGATATTGAACACCATCAGTAGTTAAATGTTTGTATATATATATATATATATATATATATATATATATATATATATATATATATATATATATATATATATATATATATATATATATATATATACATATATATGCGTATGTAGATAATAATGTTGAACAGAATGATGAGATTAAATATATATATTTCCTGAATAAAGAAAAGAAACACCCTTGAAAAGCAAAAGAATACTTCCAACTTACGAAACAGTTTCTTTAGGACATCTTCGAAACTACCCTACCTGGCTAAAATACTAACCCTATTCCCATGAATATGCAGTCTCCAGATTTATTCACTGCGAGTTAAGAGATGTTTAAAATCCTAAAAGTCTCTTAGGGAAGATGAATACAGACTTGGAAAGTTGCCAGCGCCTCACATAAAATGTTTTCAAAGTGCCACAGTTCTCAGGAATAAAAGAACGATAAAATTCTAAGGCGAAAAGTGTAAAACATTTGAACAAATGGCATTTGCTTAAAGCGTTTCGTTTTCATCCTAAGTGAGAATTTCTTAGTGATGGCGGAGGGGAGGGAAGGAGCAAGTAACTCTTGTGTCTTATCTTTCAGTTAAATTTTCCATATGC